>NC_082647.1:16563700-16728700 GCF_028023285.1 Balaenoptera ricei | reverse complement strand
GTTTTTTAAAAAATTCAAAATCAGTGTATTTTCTTCCAGGAAAGGTTGTTTTATAGACAGATATATCCAGAAGAATTCAGATGTAGTCAGTGAGAGTGGTTTCTCATTAAAGAGGAAAGGAGATTAAAGAAAGGGAAGAAGAGGGAAGAGAAGGAAGATGAGATCAGGGAAGGAAACCCTGGAGGGGTGTGGGGAAGGAAAAAAGTTGCATGACAGAAACAGTAATGTAATCATCTGTCGAAAATGGAATTTTAGTGAATAATTAATAATTTGTGTAGTAATAGTTAACATGTTTGCTCACTCTCTGCTGGCTTCTATGCTATGCACTCTACATACTTTATCTCACTTAATGCTTATGGCAATATTATGATTTATTCATTTTGTAGAGGAGGTAACCAAGGCTTAGAGAGGGTAAATAACTTGTCCCAGGTTACACAGGTCTGAGTTAGAATCCAGTGGTACAGTCTGCCTCAGCCTGCACTCTTTACTGCTTCTCTTACAATGGTAACAGAGTAGGCAAACAGTAATTTAGAGGTTAGTTAATTCAACTATGTCCTGAAGCCATTGCTTGCCTGAGAAGACGAGCAAAAAAAGAAATAAAGAAACTAGATATGTATATATTTATATATATATATATGATTGAATATTATCACATATTATATGTGATTAAACTATAAATCATTCCCATTTTTGTCTTTCAAAATTGTTTAATATGAGCAATTTCATATGGTACAGCCAAATAAATGTCTATATATGTACATGTATATTTTATATATATACACACATACATGTATGTTATAGACACAAATCTATATATTCATAATAATAATTAACACTTATTCAGTGCATATTAAGTTTAAAGAAACATTCAACATGCTTTATGTTTATCATTTCACGTAGTCTTCCTATCAAACCTATTAGCTGGGTACCATTTTTCCCATTTTATAAAAGAGGAGATTAACACATGGAGACACTATGTAACATTGAAAGTCACATGGTTAGGAAATGATAGAGCCAGGATCTAGTCCTCATTAGTCTGATTTTAGAAATCATCCTCTTGACCACAATGCTACATTGACTTCATATTTTACATTTTTATTTCTATACATGTTACTGGAAAATCCATGTTGGAGTAAATTATGTAGGACTCAATGTTATTTACCTATATGGTTTTTACTTTTTGCATCTTGCCTTCGTATATCTCCTCCCATTTAATAGATCTTCTTTATTTTTATTTAATATTTAAAAACATGAAGGTTAAAGTAGTTACTTAACTTATTCAAGGTCACACAATAATTAATGATTGAAGTAGAATTCAAATTTAGGTCATCAGGATCTAAGGACTTTTTCTCAGTGTGATACATGGTAAATGCAAACCTATTCAAAGCCAGATGCTTAAACAAGAAGCGTTTTACAGGATGAGAATAAAATCCACCTTGTCTTGCAAGCTCACTGCTAAAGATACACATCAGTGATCTCCACAGTAGTTTCATTAGCCCTTTGTAAGGAGTTCAAGTCCCTCTGCTATTTCAAGTTCACACTAATGATAGAAATGTGTATATTATCTTTGACTCCTCCTTCATCCTCTACATTCAATCACACATTTTAAGACCTAGCATCTCTTTTCCATCCCTACCATTTCTGCCCTAGGTCTGTTCTTTGTCATGGATCATTGCTGTGACCTAGGTACTGTTCTCCCTGCTAGTGACCTTGTCCCTTCAAATCCATCCCCTGCACAATGGTTTCATAGATCTGCTTAAATTTCTACAAATTTATTCATTGTATAGAACCTCTCATCAGGTCTCCAACCACTATAACATAAAGTCTGAGTTTCTTTAGCAGGACACAGGAATGTTCCATAATTTAATTTCTTTCTCTCAGCCACCTCCTTTCACCTTTCCCAGACTCAATTTTGCACTTCCAGCACCACTAAACTTATATGCACTGCAATTTCTTGCCTCTCTAAATATTCTCAGACTGCTCCCTACCACATTATCATGGTCCTATTTAGTTCTTACTGCAAATTGTTGAGATGGGTACCATAATTATTCTATTTCAGAACATTGCCAGGCTTGGGTTAGCTTTCCATTCCTACAATCTAGAGGTCTGGAGGGGATGCAATTTTTCCAAGATATTTACACAGATTATCAGTGTTCTCCTGGTTTTCTTTCTCTCTGATGGAAACTGTTCCTCTGCCATGTATGCCTGATGGAATTATATGCATAATCAATTTTGAACGATGCCATGTGAGGGGGACTTGGCGAATACACTTTATCATGAAAACAAACCATGGTTGCTAAAATTAACACATTTTATAAACACAAATTTAAGTTATATAAAGTCACAATAATCCTTTGGAAAGGTAGATATGTCAGGTCAAATTGAACATCAGACACTATCATGATTTTAAAAATTGAAATTAATCTAGGTTGCCATGTTAGGATATTTTATTAACTGCAGCCTAAAGAGACTAAGCACAGGCCAGAGACAAGCTATTCATTAAGATGTATGTGCTGTTCCAAATCAAGCTGATTCAACTTATCAGGAGGAGGACCCATACATGGTTTTAATCACATTGCCTAATATGTCAGAATTTTCTGAATTTGGATATTCATCCTGATATCAACAAACAAACCTCCATTCTGGTTAGTACATAGGCTCTTGACCCTTATCTGTTGACTACTAAAGAGATAAACTTCATTTTAGTACTAAAGAAAAGAGAATTGTGAGGTAAGAGGAAACCAGAGGAACATGTAGCAGAGACTATCACATTCATAAGGAAAAGTAAAGAGGAGGGAATAAAGAGGAGGATGAGGACTAACACTGAGAATATATCATTTCAAAATTCTGTTGTTTGGTTACAAAAGTTGTAGATCACAAATATATAATAGTATGCATATGTTTAAGTTCTAATTTATGTATAATAATAATACATGTGCAACCACACATGTAAAGCACCAAAAAAACCCTTTCAGTCAGTGAATGCTTATCTCATATGTGATACTCATAGTTGGTAACAGAACTAAGGGGAATGAATGAAGCAACACAGATCAGTTTCTCAGTATGTGTAGTGTCCATAGGCACAAGACGGTGTAAGTGGATTCAGTATACTCAGTGATTACAGGCAGCCTAACAATCGAGGTTTTGAATTTGCACCTAACAAATAATTTGAAATGTTTTCCCCATATGATAGGTTGAAGTATAAATACAGGCTTAATCTCTCTCTGTATTTCCTTAATTCAGGTGCACATTTGCAAATTATCAGATTAAGTCTAATAAGTTCTACTGTTAAATTGGGCATAATATTAATATTTTTCACGAGGCTCTGGTTTCATTTTCTACACTCAGTTATTCATAATTAATATAAATGTCACTTTATTTGAGGTTGTGTTGATGTCGTCATTGTATCAATGTTCTCCAAAAAACAGAACCAACAGGATATGTGTGTGTGTATATATATCTATATATGTACACAGTTGATATTCATTATGAATGGATTCCTTATTTGTGAATTCACCTACTTGCTAAAATTCCTTTGTAACCCTCAAATCAACACTTGTGGTGCTTTTTATGGTGATTTCCAGACACACATAGAGAAGTGAAAAATCTGAGTTACCTGACATACGTGTTCCCAGCTGAGGTCAAAGGTGATACTGTGTCTTCTTGTGTCCTTTTCTTGGTCCACTTAGTGTCACATTTTTCTCATTTTTGTGTTTTTTCTTGGTGATTTTGCTGTTTAAAATGATCGTCAAGCATAGTGCTGCAGTGCTAAGATTCCTAAGCACAAGAAAGCTGTGATGTGCCTTATGGAGAAAAGATATGTGTTAGATAAGCATCATTCAGACATAAATTATAGTGCTGTTGGCTATGAGTTTATTGTTAATGAATCAACAATATATGTTAAATAAGATGCCTTTAAACAGTAACATACATATACATAAAACAAGGTTATATATTGATTAAATGACAAAATGTTGTGACCAGAAGCTTGCAGGAACCTAACCCTGTATTTCCCCTAGGAGCAATTGTTTGGGATTCACTAATTTAGTATCCAAGTGGGTTTTATAGAGTATAACTACCAAGAATAACAAAGATGTACTCTATCTAGCTACCTAGCTAGCTAGCTAACTAGATTCATTTTAATGCAGTTTAGTGCAGTTAATGGGGATCAGCAAGTCTGAAATCTGTAGAGCAGGCCAGCAGGCTGGAAACTCAGACAGGAATTGATGCTACAGTTTTGAGGCATAATTTCTTCTTCTCCAAAACCCTCAGTTATTGCTCTTAAGACTTCAGCTGATTGGATGAGGCCAGCTTGTATTATTGAAGGCAATCTCCTTTACTTCAGTTCAACTGATTGTAGACATTATAACCACATCTACAAAATACCTTCAGAGCAGCATCTAGATTTGTGTTTGGTGAAATAACTGGACACTATGGCCTAGCCAAACTGAAGCATAAAATTAATCATAATAGATTTGATGGATATTGATGAGTTTATAGTGAGCCCAGTTCACTGAGTGGTGTTTTTATTTATAGAGACGGGTTACAACTATCTTCACACACACACAAACACACACACAGAGAAAGAGAGAGAGAGAGAAATAGCATGTTTCTGCTCTGACAAGTGAGAAGTTTACTTGATCGTGAGCAAAAAGTTTTGCTATCAGACCCCCTTGGCTTCAAGTCTGAGCACCACCACTAGCTGGCATTGGGAAACTTACTTACTTATATGTTCCTTAGTTTTCTTACACCTAAAATGATAACAATAGTACGACCCTTGACATCAGGCCTATTCTTTTTAGATATTCAAAAAATGTCAGCTTTTTTCAGTGTTAGCTCCCTAGGGAATGTGAAGAGAGACATAAGGCTGTGGACATGCACAAACTCCCTCAAAGGTGAAGCCACAGCCCCTTGGCAGGTGTGTGGAGAAGTGTTCGGGATGGCAGTTGATGGGAAAGCAACCAACTCTAGCCCAACACCTTTCTGCTTGTCACCAAAATAAGCCCAGGCTAAGAAGAGCATGGAAATGGGGTAGGTGCAAGGTTTTGACCCTATTTCATTAATAAAGAAAAGCTTTCACATACATTAGCCATCAAATTCTTATTCCAGAAGTCTACGATCAAGGAAATAGAACCCAAAAGCAGAGGAAATAAGCAAGATGGGGAAAAATACAGACCCCCAAATGCTTTCTGTAGTTGTTGGGTTTTTTTCCAAAAGAAGAAAGAGCTCACAAAATCAGTCCACATAGAAATCATAGCCACCAACTGAAAAGAGAAAAATTCAGTCAATTAGCTCATAAACACAATGCTAAAAAACGGGTGTGATCATGTTTCCACTCTTTTGTTTAAAGGCTGTTTGCTTCTGTGATTGTGACAATGCCATGTAAATGCAGAGGACTCAATAATGAAAGGTGAAATCAGGACCTTGCTGTTCCAAATGCTCTCTCTGCCTCTTTGAGTGTACCTGCTGCCGGGCTCCAACCCCTTCCCTGACCTCCCTATCACAATGTGACAGACCTCAGGGAGAATGAGGGGACATTCTAAAACAAAAATAAGCCTGTCATTTTCATAGTCAGAAGTGTCAGAGCTCAAACGTCAATGGTAATTCAGAAGAGTCAGTAATGTATTTTGTGTCTGCATTTACTGACATTTAGTGGTTATTCCGTATGAAATTTATTTTCGAGGTACTCTTGCATTGCAATTTAATCAGTATTATATCTTTGGCTTAAAAAATACTGTTACAACCTTGCTGGGCCACAACACATAAGCCACATCAATTCCTTATTTAATACAGAGGTATTTATGTCATTATACAATAGTCACTTTCCAAAGTGCCTTCCGCTCCCTTCCAATACAGAGGCACATTTAGCTTTACCATCTTTACTCAAAGAATTGTCATCATTATTAGGTTATTTTTCAAGTTATATGTGGTTAAGGCAAATATATTAAATATTTTGGATAAGAATGTTTATAAGTATCTTAAATTATTTGAGAAAAACTAACTTATAAATGGTACTAGCTTTTATACAATCTCAGCAAATTATAGAGTGAAATAGTTGGTTTCATTGGGAAGAGGGGCTGTGCAGATTTATGTGCTGTATTCATCATTTTGGAAAACTTTTAGTTTTATACAGAATAAATTTGGTGGCAAGAGAATAGCCACCAAGTTATTTCAGTAATCCTCATTCAAAGATGATAAGGCTGTGGAATAATATGAACTTTAATAAATATATAAGCATGATTTTTAATTGATATATCAATTATTTGTACATGGAAAGAGGCCAGATGCAAAATAATAGCTTTCCCATATGAATATATCCTATATACATTATATAGAAGTGTCCAAATACAAAATAATTTTATTTTATGAACATATCCCCTATAGTCTATATGAATTGTGTGCATATGCATACATCACAATTAGAAATATAGTGACAAAAAATTATATTTATTGTGCAACTATAAATAAGTTCAGTCTTTGCAAGATATATACAAACATGCTTCGTGTTAAATATATATGAAGAAAACTACAAGACATCACAGAGGGACAAAAGAGAAAACTTGAATGAATGGTAAAACATTACTGGATGAAAAGACTTAATACTACATAGTCGTTGTTTTTCCCAAATTCATTTATAACAGTCCAGTAAAAATTCCATAAGGAAAAGGAGTTCACAAAATAAAGTTTATATAAAAAGAATGAAAATATAGTAAACAATTAAAAACAGTGCACTAATAAATGAGACTTATAATTAGAGCTTCTAAATATATAATAAAATTAAATACTGGTACAAGGATAAAATGGATGAAATAATGGAATAGAATGGAAAGCCCAGAAATAGATCTAAGTTTATGGAAATATTTACTAGATGGTAGAATTAGCTTTTCAAATTTGTGGAGAAAGTGTAAGTTATTTACTAAATGTTCCTGGAGTGGCATTTAAACTATTTGGGGAAAAAAATCAATATTACATATCTTCATACCTTATTCTAAAATATAATCCATATAAATTGCAATTTCAAGTATAAAATACGTGAAATAGCTAAAGGAAATTATCTTAAATATTTACTTATTTGGACTGGAGAAGGTCTGAATGTTTGAATGATACCAATAAATTTAAACATTAATAGATATAACACATGTCCAAAAATTCCCGTGTAAAAAGGGCAATAAAAAATGTCAATGGTCAGTAACATGAAAAATATTAAAACTTCACAAGTCAATAAAATGAAAGCTAAAACTTCAAACTGATAGGATATTTTATTCATCTGATTTACAGATTTATTTTAATGATAATTCTTATTTTTGTTAGCTGTAGGTAAATAACATAATCATCAGTTGATGGTGGGAATTTACTATCAAAAACAGCAAGTGTAGATCATTTTGGCTAATGATCCAACTTTTAGGAGTTTATCCTAAGAAAGCAATTAGTGATCTATAAAAGAAAAAAAATGTACATGGAAGTTCAACGCACCATTGTGTATTAGAGTGTAAAACTGAAAAGGACCTAAGTGTCACAAATAAAGGATTGTTTAATAAATAATGATATGACCACAAAACTAAATATCATGTTCCCACTAAAATGATGCATTAGAAGATAATCTAAAGTCTGTTATTATCTTTATTTGAAAATGTTATCAGCCAGTAAATGTCAAAGGTCATAAAGTAGGGGCATAGAGGCCAAATCTGTACACACACAGACTCGTTTTCCTTGCTTGTCAGTATGTTATAACATTGAGGAAAGATTTATACATTGGGAGAATACACATAGGAATCCGGATTTCCAGTGTACCTTTACAATTCTGAACATCTGACAACTTTGTGACTACATTCCCACCCTCAGCTGGGGCTGGACTGTGGAGGTTCTCTGCCTCTCCTTCTCTCCCAGGCCCACCAGCCATGCACCTTGCTTTTCTCACTCTTCCAGTCCCCTACCTGGCCCCACTGAGACAGTGAATTGACGTCTACCATGTGATCTGAAATTTTAAAGTTATATGTGTATATAGGTTGATTGTATTCATTGCATGCTCATGTGCATGTATATAGGAAGATATACAACAAAATTTCAATAGAAATAAAAGTTCACAGATGCCTCCGATGATTGTGTAAGGTCTTTGACAACAGGAAACAAGTCAGTATTATTCACTATTTTATCCCCTGAATTTAGGTGGAAGAAAATTATTTGTTGAATGGTCAAGTAAGGAGGATAATTGCTCTTATGAGTCAGGTATGAATAATTCAAAATCTTTGTTTTTTTGGTTTACTTTTCTAATGTACTAATTTAAAAATGAGAAAAAATCATGATAATTTTTACTTTTTAATGTCAAGGGTGGAGGGAAATCTGTAAGCAGAGCAAAAATATATCATAAATAAATCTCACGTACTTTTTAAGTGAAAAAGAAAAACACACCATTCTTAGTTGAGACAATGCAGAAATACTTGGCACTAAATTCTGCTCTATAACACAAAACATAATACAAGAGCCAATTGATTCTTGTCTGATTTTGTACTTTTGTTTAGATTTCCGGCCTCCAATTGAAATTGTCAAAATACCCTTCCTTACCCTTTGCAAAGTGTTGCATATCTCAAACACACCCTCTCCAGAAGCCTTCCTTTCGCTTTCCTCCTTTGTTGCAGGGATATTTAGGCAGGGATTACAGTGATACTATAAAACCAGCATGTAAGTCACTGGACGACTATTTCTAGTCTGTTTACTAAATAAGTCCAGGATGAAATCACCAGCCCAGAGGTGTCAGTTAATTGAGGAATCAGACAGCCAGAGAGACCAGACTGGGTGAGAAAACACCCTTATCCCAAGGACAAACCTTTGCTCTGACTTTGGAGAGAATATACAAATGAACTTGCCAAGTAAATTGCTTTCCTTCCCTAGTACATGATCTCTTGCTCCAGTGCTAAAGCTGCTTTTTAATGAGTTGGTAAGTAATTATGGAACTGGATTGAGAGAATTAGTTCATGCTTCTACTTTTTCAATATGGAGAGTGAAATGAAGATACAGATAGCAATTTGAATCTAATTTTCAAGCTTGCATGAATAAAAGGTCACAGAGGGAAGCTGAGATGTACCAGAATGTTGAGGGTGAGAGACAGGGTGATAGTGACAAAGAAAACCAGCTGGCACAGAGCAGAGGTCTCTTCAGTGGGTACAGCAAAGCCCAAATAGTGTAAACTCAGGACAGAGCTGTTTTCTCTCTATAGGTGCATGCTGTACAGTAGTTAGGAAAATACAGATCTAAGGCTGAAGTCACTGATGGTCATTTCTGACCTCCCAGTCAGCATTATATGGATCCTAAGAGAATTAAAGTAAAATTAGAATCCTACAATGCATTTAAGCTGAAAGAGACAATGGAGTTGAACACCCTCACTGCCACAAAGGACAAAAATCAAACTCAGGGGGACTTCCCTGGTGGTGCAGTGGTTGGGAGTCCACCTGCCGATGCAGGGGACACGGGGTCGATCCCTTGTCCGGGAAGATCCCACATGCCATGCGTGGAGCAACTGGGCTCATGGGTCACGGCTACTGAGACTGCGCTCTGGAGCCTGCGAGCCACGACTGCTGAGCCCGCATGCCTCAGCTGCTGGGGCCCGTGCGCCTAGAGCCTGTGCTCCGCAACAAAAGCCACAATGAGATGCCCACGCACTGCAACGAAGAGTACCCCATGCTCGCCGCACCTTGTGAAAGCTTGCGCGCAACAACGAAGACCCAATGCAGCCATAGATAAATAAATTAATTAATTAATTAAAAAAAAAAAATCAACCTCAGGGAGGTAAATACTATCTCCTGATTGAGGCTGCAGATATTTTAACATCACAGACCTCTGCTCTTTGAATGAGTTTAGACCAACACTGCTGTTTAAAAACAGAGATCAATGTGAGAAGTGGAGTGTGTCGAGTGGTTATGTGTCTACTGTCAGTTGGCTTGAATTCCTAAAGAAGACGCCATCTTGCATAATTGAAAATTTTTCTTTTGAGATGAAACAGATTCAAAATAAAAGCCCCTCCCAGATAGCACCCCCAAGTTCCTAAATTAAAAAAGAAAACACACACACACACACACACACACACACACACAGACACACACAGAGGCTCAGAAGGACAAGACAGTAGGACCAGCCACTAGCCAGCTAAAAGAGAGCAAAATAGGTGGTTTTTTGGTGTAAAAGTAAGGGCAGCAGGGAAGTTTCCTCAGAGTCATTCAGCTGCCAGTATCGGACAATATCAAATTTTAAAATTAGAGAACCCTCACTCAGATAAATTGATCATTTTGAGCCGAGGCTTATTTCACATGATTGGTTTGTTTAATTTGGTCATTAAACTGCCCCATTCACACTATTTAATATTTATATCCTTCTTTTCTTTTTCATGTATTTATTTTTCATTATATAGCATAAAAATGGAAAGCATTTGAGTCATTATTAATAAAACCATTTACTATTATCCTTCAAAAATGTATTAATATTATAGTTAAATGCTAGTCATACATGACACATGGTACCTTTTTGCTTTGTATATTCATAATCTGGTGCCATTTGCTCTACATAACAGGATAAATAAAGAGAACACATAGTACATACTGCCTTCCCAATATGTACACTGCTACTATACGGCAGCTTAGAATCAGTTTCTGATTCATGTTGGCGAACAGGAAACAGTTATTAGCAAATTTACTTATTACAAATTTGTAGAATTCAGTAATAAATGGTGATTATTTGAGAGAGGTTGTGACTTCATGAAAATTGTCATCATATGGGATAAGTAGAGGGAATCTATGCAATTCATGGAAATTCAAGAATATACTTTCTAAATAACAGAAAGTAGTTAAGCAACAGTCCCAGCAGACCTATTGTACAGTTGACAGTTTTACAAACTGTGAAAGTAATTCTCTTTTCACCTCTACTCCCAACCTAGCCAGAGCCAACTTTAAGCTTTTACTTATACCTGTGGATAAATGTTGAGGAGCCAGGACTAGGAGGCTTGGTTTAAATTCCCTTGTATTATCTCATTTAATTCTTGAAATGGATCTGCTGAGCCGGTGTTTTCACTGCATAAGCAATGAGAAAACTTATTCTTGGAGAATTTAGAAACTTACTAAAACTTTGGAGTGTGCTTATATGCCCTGACTGGAGTTTGGGGTTGTCAAAGGGAAGGTACTCAACTCATGGTCAGAAGGTTAGGTCGAACCAGGGCTATAGACAGACAATGACTCAGGTAACGAGATAGATCGATTTGAAATTGAAATCCAGTTAGAGATCCTGGTCAATGAGATCTCATGATCCCAGCTTGATCAATGTCATCAATAGTTTATTATATCTTACCTAAGTGGTCTTCACTGCCATGGAGTCTCCATACTCCTTAGGTCCTCTGCCATACCCCACCTTTCTCATACTCAATAGAGAGCCTTTAGGAAGTTTCCTAAACACCCTATTCCTTGACATCTCCAAAACTAATGGAATCTACTGTCATCCTTAACCTTTTCCCTCCTATTTGCAAGATTAACCCTGGGGCCATTCTCTCTCCATGTCGCTTGTATGCCATTCTTTTCTGCTTTCTTAAGCTCTTGCCTCACCAATGGTACCAATTGTTCTTAATTGTTTAGACCCACAATCACCAGGGTTTTCTTTTCAGCTTTGTCATCCTTTTTTTTTTTTTTAAAGAAACTAAACAAAATATTCTCAAAGACTTCCCTAATCTTTCTTTCTTTCAAATCATCTTTTTTTCACTTTGCTTTACCCTCGAGTTACAAAATAAGGGTCTTTCGACCTTGTTGCTCTTATCCATCCAAACCCTGACCATGTACAAAACTACATTTCATGATTTCTTATTCTCTGGCTTTTATACTCAAAGAATTTCCATTTTCTTGAAAGTAATTCTTATTGTTTTAATTCATTTAACCTCAACATATGAAAATATTGTTTGCATTCTGTAAATCCATTCAGTCTTTTAAAGTGGCCATTTAAAGATTTGTTTTTGGTTGAGTAAGAATGTGTAGTTCATAGTAAGAATAAAGGAGCTAGCTATAGGTCTGCTGTTAAAAACTTGGTTATAAAACTTGGAATTATATGTTAATAGAAATTAAACTCTATTCAAGTGGCTCCCAATCTTTATTTTAAAACACAGTTTGGAAATCTGAGGATGTACCGGGAATTGTGCCAAAAATAATGAAAATTCACCCCACCCAATTTCACAGTCCCGACCCCCCAACATGCTTGTTTTGGGTATTTCTGTAGTTTGGATACTTTCTCTTCCCTGTCTTAGACAGGGCTATACCACTGTGACTTTCTGCTTTGTGTACATAGTAATTTGTTGTTTTAATAACAATATCAAAAAGAAAAAAAAGAAAAAGAAAGCACGTAGCAAAGTGGGTCAAGCTGTCACCTTCCAGCCTTACAGTGGGCTTTGGAAGCAACCAAACAAGGGAAGAGCTGGAGGCAGGCTGCATTTACATTCCTAAATGCAGACACAAAACTGAGGATGTTTTATTATGAAGAACAGAGACTAAGAGGCTGCCTACAAATGAGTCTTTCCTTGGAACACTTGGACGAAATGTTCCCTGATAGCCAAGCATGAACCAGAGTGGAGACTGACTGAGAGACGCATAGACCTCATACACAGGCTACGGATGTGAAGTGTGCCGTGGCACCCTGGAGGGGCCCTGCTCAGCAGGTTGGGGTGGGCCGTCTGATCCCCAAAAGACTATCAGTACTGTTAGGTCCTGACCCCTCATCTTGCTGTTGGAGGTCAACTCTAACCTCGTCATGACCTCTGGATTTTAAGATGATGAGGCTATGTCTGCTGTTTGTGGAATAGTATTTCTAGATAAATGTTTTGTAGTAACCATAACATAAATAACGTTTCTTATTTCTAGCCAGTCATGGCAGAGGAGTAACGTGACATTAGAGATTGGGAAATGGGCCCCTTGTGGTGGTCCCTCAGACAACCTGTGCTGTCTCTTACATGCCACACTCGCTGAAGATAGGATGGATGAGGGGCAAAGTGAATAAACATGTAGCAGATAAGTATTTGGATAAAGATTTTGAAGAAGTCACAAGAAATAGCATGAGTAAACAAGAAAAGGCCTGGAAAAACTCACCCAAGAGAGCTAGCGTTTGGCAGAATGAATATTTTTGTTTTGTTGTTGTTATAAAGTATTCACTTTAAATTAGCAGAACTGCTAAAATGAAATTTTAAAAATAGTTTTTCTGAACAGCATTTAGAGAATATGATAAATGTAAGTCACAGATTCATTTTATGCATATTCACAAATCATGTGACCATGTTGCTCTAAGCTTTTAAGTCCATACAGCTAGAAACTACAGCAGAGATCGGTTTCAGTCTCAGGTTTAATTCCAAAGCTTTATCTCCTGCATCCAGAAATCCATTATGCTTATCTGTGTAAAAAGGCTACAGAAAGAAAAGTTAGACCACCGTTTTGGAGCAAGGAGGCCGGCCCTTCTGCTGGCACATCACCTAGAAGGATATCTAGGTCCCGTGGGTCTTTGCTGCTCTCTCCCTCAAGAGGAAGTGATACTTTATGAGAAATTTTCCTTAGACTACTATCATTTTAAGAGCAGAGACATTCTTTCTTTCTTTTCTTCTTCAAGGGGTCAGAATCCCTTCTTCAGCTAACACACTGACAGCTGGCTCACACTTGCACACACAGTGGTTAGGTGAAGGAATCCAGGGCAACTTCTCTTAGCTTCCTATTTCCTTCCATTTTACATTGTTTCAGAGATTAATTACTTACAGGATCCTCTTCTAACATGCTCTGTTAGAGGTCCAGCTAGATATAATCCTATCCCAGCAGACAGCACAAACTAAAACTGCTTAGCTGATGGTATAATTGTGCTTGACGGACTGAGCGTCCTGTCTAGCAGACATGTGCATGAGTCTCAATCCATTTACAGTCTATTTGACGATCTTCCCTTCTCATGAATTATTTAGGTCCAGACGTTGTATTTCAATACCTTTATAATGTGGACTGCTCAAAGTTTAGCTGCTTTTTTACTAGATGACATGGTGGGGATGAAGGCACATAAATTGTGTTGGGGGTAATGATTAGCCAAGATGGTATAGTTTGAGAAAGGAAGTGTCATTTTTGTCATAGCCTCATACTGGGCTTGGTCGACATGGAACCTGCCTCCTGGGGAAAAGTAAAGGTTAAGGCCTATAATTCTAGCTCAGTCTGAATGAGAAACCTGATTTTTCAAAGTGTTTGGAGAGTCTGAAAGTGAGGAGGAGTTGAGGTATTTAAATATTTAGTTGGGCTTGAACTTGTGGTGTTGGGAGAAGAAAGTGGATGGGATTAGGGGAAGGGAGGGTTGGGGCAGCATGTGATGACCTATGTGACACATGTATCACATATCGTAAATTACGTCATGATTTCGCCTGTGGTTATCACCAAGAAAGCGGCTTTAGTTCAAACAGGTAGGAGAGTTGACTGTCCTGATTTACCACATAAAGTTCTTCATTCTCTCTGACCAGCTTGCTTTATTTTAACTCTAAATTAGAGCTTTGGATACAAAAATCTTTGCTGAGTTGATGTAGCTTTTTATGTTGCCTCATCTCAATTGCCATTAGATCATTTAGTAAAGACTTTAATCTTCTCCATGCTCTCATTTTTCACATTTTAGTGGGATAACACTGTGGTCATTTTGCTCCGTTCTAGAAATAGGCTGCAATCAGACTCTGAGGAAACAATCATTTTGTATTTCAATTGGAAACAATAAAAATAGTTGCTGCCCATTACTCTTTACACTTCGTTACTACTTTATTTTTATAGCTTCATTGAGTCTGGTATGAATCATAAGTATAAGAAGCCTGTGTCATTTCTGTCATTGAAAAGTTAAAGGACCCATGATTCAACCTTATGGAGTCTTTTGTTCCTTTGGACTCTATGCCTATTCTAGGCTTTATTACCAGAGGAATGATGATGTCTGTTAAGCTTACACACATGGGCGCATTTTTTTTCAGACGTTATAAGCAAGAAAATTATGCCTATAAAACACAATCCACTTACCTTTACCTTTCATGTGTGGATTTTTACGAAAAGAGCAACACATGCATTGATTAACTTTTTTTCTTTCCACACGCAAGGCAACCTTAAGCAGAGACATGCTTAAAATAAATACTAGCTTCCTAAGTACAACTAAGTGTCCTTTTCTCTACTTACCTGTTATAAATGTCTTATCTAAATTTGTATTTTCTTTATGGTCAGAAGAATTTCACTTCTTCCTGTACCTCCTAATCTTTACACAACTTCTGATCTCATTTATTCTTAAAAAGTCCAGTCTACTCTTCAAAGGCAACTATTAACTTACTTTTAAACTTCTCTCTGAGCCTAAACTAATCTTCATTCCTCTCTTCACAGCTGTCCTTGAGCTACCGTCCAGAGTTCCATTTGCCTTGTGCTTGTGCTTAGTCTCAGCTGTCAACAGAAGGCATGTGCACCATTGAAAAGAATCTGTAAAGGGATGCATTGTTTGGAATTCCTCAGCTTCTCTAGAACAACAGCTTTCAATCTAGAATTTTCTATCAGCGTCATAACAAGCCTCAATCCCTCTGCAAATTTGATTCACATGTTTAATTCAAGCAATGAATTAACTGATTTCGAGTTATTAAACCAGCAGCCTGCCTATTTTAGGAAAAAACAAAACAGAATACAGAAAGCCGACTATACAAATTTCCAACTTCTCAAGATGGTGAGAAAGACACAGGCATCAATTCAAATACAGCTGCCTAATCATATACAACTTTCAGTAGCTCTTCGAGGATTGCTCCCATTTTCCTTTCACTCCTCTTCCTTGTGAGGACATAACAACCTTTAGACAGAGGGCTTTCTCCACTTTTGCTGCTGTCTGGTCTAGAATGCACTATTTTGTCAGCCCCATTTACTAGATGATGTTGATTATCAATATTGCAGTTCAGTCAAATTCCTGGTACAGAAAAGAAAGGGTGCTGCAGTGCTTATTCAGATAGAATTTCATTTTAAAAAGTCAAAAGAATGATTTATTCCAGATCATGCTTTGTTTATAACTGTCCAGACCACTTTTCCCTTTTGGCAGGAGGTGGGTTGTGTTAAAAAAATAACTAAAAGGAGCCACAGACGTAGAGACAAGGACAAGGGTACTAGTTAAATCATTGTTAGGTCTCTTTCCCTCTTAGTCATGACATTTTTCTAGAGTAAGTGCTGTTTAAGATGTGTTTTGAAGAAGGCAGCAGATAGCTTGGCGAACATGGAGTGGAAGTTTGTCCCAGCATCACGAAGAATAGTATCATTTTTGACAGACAGCCAAAACTGCAAACATGTTTACATTGTAATAAGGGCTTGGAAATTCTTTAAGGTTTTCACGCTGGAAAAATTCATGAATTCTCTTGTATTTATACTAATGTGCGGATCAAATTGCTGTTTCAGCTACTTGCACGCTTATTTACCATTTGCTTTTAAATTTTTTTCTTTTTTATGAAAGTGCAACTTACATCCAGCGAAGTGCACAAAACGTAAGGCTTAATAAATGCAATGTTATACGTGAGGCTTTCTTTTTTCAAATATTTTATGTAATGCATACCCGGTAAAGTCTGCAATACTGGGCTGCAATTTTCTAAATGAGAAAAACTCTACACATTGCTTTCAGAATACTTTTCAACACATCTTTTCAGATATAATTAAAAGGTCAGTGTAGGTGAGTCAACGGCTAAGTTTTATTTTGTGTTTCTGAACCTGCAGGTGGTCAGGCCCAATGCACTGGGGTGGATATCCACCAAAGTACATTGCACTTTCCTGAAAAATATATAATGCACAATCTTGGGAACAGAGTAAAAAAAAACGTCACACAAAGCAAATGGTGAAGGGAAGGAAAAAAGAGAAAGAGAAAGGAGATAGAAATAATAGGAAAGGTTTCCAGGAAGCCTTCTATATTTTTTTCACCCCAATCTGACCAGCCATTCTTAGCCCGGGCACTTGTCATTGTATTTATCCAGAGTAGTTTTAGGTAGCTGGATATTTCATTAGCAGTTTGTGTGTCCCCTAGATTATAAACTCTTTGTGCATGAGAATATGTTCTATTTTTTGTTTGGTCACTCGTTACTCCTTCACTTTGATCCTCCACAGCCCTTGAAGGCCAGTGAAGATCTGTTCATAACGGAAATTCAATAAGCTGTTTTAGAATGAAGAAGGAAACAGAGGAAGCTCCGGTTTCCTAGCAGGGCTGCCACTGTTCTCGGCGGCCACCACCCCCAGCATAGCTGCTCGTGCAGTGAGATTCAAGAGCTCATTTTTCAGGAGCTTGAAAAAGCTCTCAATATGTGTATTGACTCCTAATGTGTCACTTGAAAGAAAACCTGATTAAAGAAAAAAAAAAAAAAAAGTGGAGATTTACTCCATTTCTGTCTGATGCTGAAAAAGTACCAGAGTATGGAATGTCAATATTATCAGCTATCAGAGCTGACTGTCTCCTGGGCCCGGGGACAGAACTCTTCTTTTCCTTTAAGTAAAATTGAAAGACATTCAAAATTTGTAAGGGTCATCACAATATAAGCAAATTATATCATCTACTACATCAGTATCAAAACTCTGTACATTGCAACCTCTCTTTAGAGAAAAGGGACTTTGCTTCCCAAGACTTCCTTAAAAAGTCTCTCCCCAAATCTCTTTTCTTTTGTTTATTTTCCTCTCCAACACCATTGATGGCAGAAGTGATTGATCATTGATGTAGGAATAATCTCAAGCCTATTAAATTCCCATATCAAAGGTTTTAAAAATTAGTGGGACTGATTGAATGTGTAGAAGATCTAAAACAGAGTATAGACTATACACCTCAATGGTCACTCTTCCATGTCAGGGAAATTACACAGTTAGATTTTAATTTATCAGATTATTATACAATATAGTATATTAATTTAGAAATATATGCTATAAAATTAAAAATAAATAAGCTTCATTTGCTTTCTAATTGATGATAACATGGTGTAAAATTACCATTTCCTTCTTAAGGCAGAGAAGAGATATGGGTAAGTCTCCTAATCTATCTACTAGCTCCTTGTTCCTAGTATATAGTATAGTCTTGTTTCCAATGACAGTCTGATATTTTATTCTATCATCCTTATATTTTTTCATGTTTTTTATAATAGTTGTTATTTTGTACTGAAAGCTAGATATCTAAGCATAATATTGTTGAAGTCAACTTTTAATTATCTCAGGACAGACTGTGGTGTTTAGCCCTTATATCTGCAATTTAAAAAGCTAAAATGGGCCTTATTACTCTATCAGTTGAGGGAATTTCAGGCGACACTGGCAAGGCTGATGATTTTGTCCCTAGTGTTTGCTCAATGATTAGGCTGCCTCTTAGAGACCAGTGTCTGAAAGAGAGGGACAAACAAAACCCAGAAAACTTTGCCATTTTTAGTAATGTGTTTAAATAGCAGCAGAAGTTAGAAATCTATAGAAAGCATATAGATTAAGATTACATTTTTAAAACAAACTTTAAATATAAACAATCATAAATTCAGGTTTATGTGAATTCCTCTTGACTTCTTGTTCTGAAATTTTTTTATGCAACCACATATCTTCTTTCCCTGGAGTCCACTTGTTGTCAATCATGGGCTCCTTTTTCCTGATTTTTTAAATTCTTCTAGAAAGCTTTTATTTTTTAATTTTTATTTATTTATTTGTTTGTTTATTTTTGGCTGCATTGGGTCTTCATTGCTGTGCACGGGCTTTCTCTAGTTGTGGCGAGCAGGGCCTACTCTTCATTGTGGTGCACGGACTTCTCGTTGCGGTGGCTTCTCTTGTTGCGGAGCACGGGCTCTAGGCACGCGGGCTTCAGTAGTTGTGGCTCACGGGCTCTAGAGCACAGGCTCAGTAGTTGTAGCACACAGGCTTTGTTGCTCCACGGCATGTGGGATCTTTCCGGACCAGAACTCGAACCCGTGTCCCCTGCATTGGCAGGCGGATTCTTAACCACTGTGCCACCAGGGAAGCCCTAGAAAGCTTTTTTAATAAATCAGCTTTTGTTTCCTGGTATGGCATAGTAGAAAGAATGTGACCATAGGAGTCGGATACCTAAATTTGGACCATAGCCCTAGTATTTACCAGCTCTCTGATCACAGTCATCTGTAAAGCTGGAAAAGATGATTATTGTTTTCAGAGTATTGTGAGAATTAAATAAAATAATGTGCAGAAAATTCTAGCATTTAGGTTACACATGTATTAATAAATTTATTATTAGCTTATTCTGCTGTGGATGCACCTGTGAAAGTGATCATTATATATCAGGCATCTTGCCTGACTTGGGCAGAGTGTGAAGAAAACCCCATTTATTTTATCAAATTTTTGCTGTGTATTCAAACATATTAGAATTTTTTTTTTTTTTTTTTGGCCACACTGAACGGCATGCGGGATCTTAGTTCCCCTACCAGGGATTGAACCTGTGCCACCTGCATTGGGAGTACCAAGTCTTAACCACTGGACCGCCAGGGAAGTCCCCCCATGAAATTTTTAAAAAATCATTTAAGTTAGCATTTTCTCTGTAACAGTTCCAAAAGATCAGTTACTGTCAATGTTAGAACTTCTGCGTAGATGACGTGAAAATTTTGTGAGAAGTTATATATCAATTTACCTGGTGATATGTTTTTATGATGATTGCTTTTAGAAATATGGTTTAATCTTAAATGTCACATATTTTCATGTGCAGAACCTCACTTACTAACTCTTTGTCTCATTGTGAACATCTCCTGTCCAAAGTCACAATATTGGCCTGGACATGATGATCCTCTGTTGTCTAATCCAAAGACCCAACTTGACCTTGGATTAGTCATAAATAAATTATGATAAATTTGGGGGGCTCACACTGGCTGCTAGGCAAAACTGTTCCTCAGACAAACGATGAATATAAATACTGAGTCTGGAACCAAGTAATTTGGGTTTGAATCTCAATTTGATTCTTAATTATTTGATCTTTAGTTCAATATTTATAAAAAGGTATACAATAATAATCACCTCAGGAGTTGCTGTGAAGAGTAATCATGCTCAACATTTATTGTATTATTATCAATATTATTATTATCATTGATTATTTAATATTATTAATAACTTAATATCATTGATAATGATAACTTAGTATTACCAGTACCACTACACCCCACATTTCCTCACTCTTAATCTATTTCATATACACACACACAATTTTCTGTTAACTATTAAGAAAGGTGATTAATTTATACTCATTTAACAATAGTAAATATTAATAGTATTTATTTAATGCTTAACATTTATAGATCAGGGTTCAGAGACATTATCTCACTTGATCCTTACCACAGCTCTAGATGAAAAATAGGGTTGCTATTATTCTTATTTGAGAAAAAAAAAAACATAGCTAATAATTAAGAGCAGAGATTATCACCCACAACTTTGCCAGGATATTAAACCGCTACATTCCTCACTGCTACATATAGGGACTCAAGCAGTGAAGAAGCTAAGGACACAATTTTTTTTCTCTTAAGTTTCTGTAGTATTTTCAGGACTTAGTCATAAACTAACAGTAAAATAACAAATGGATTATTATACGTTTGCCATATTAAGATATTGAGTCCTTTAAAGGTCATCTTCATTGCTTACTTTGTTGTGATTATGTTATTTCATCAATGATGTAACAATTATTGCTTTAATAAAATCCTATGATGCCACATCAGAGGTAAAAACTTTTACAGAACTGTAAACAGCAGAGGTGCCTAAAGCTTTATGAAAGAAAGCTGTTTTCTTTAATAGAAGAGGAACAGTCCTTACGTAGGCTTGTGTGTCACATGAGGAGAAAGGAATGCCATTCTTCAAATACTTGTGCTTGCTTCTAAGTGAATGTTTTCCATTTTTCCATATAGCATTAGTATAAACAAGTAAATATTATAACTCTAAAATTTTAGAGGGTACGATAGCAACTAAGTATGTTAACACTGTATAAATTTACTATGTTTTACTTGAATAAGCATTCCAGGACCCCGAAGTGGAATCTGTCTTAGCTAGCAACCTCTGTTGGATAAAGGATAGTTCTCAAGTGGGGAGAGAAACAGAGAGAGTACCTAACCGAAGGGTAAAGACATTGATTTGAGTTGCAGACATTTACTCACTGGCCTTGAAACCAAGACAATTCACTTAATCTCTTCGTATAGCCTGAGCTTACTTCTTAAGATAAAGGGGATGATAGGACCTGTTCTGTATATTTTATAGAGTTGTTAATATTAAGTGAGATAACATATGTTTAGAGTCCTAAGATTATTTTTTCTTTCAATTATTTTTTTAATTGAAAACGTAAAGCATGCTCATAAGCATGAGAATCATGAAGCTTTATGTTATTGTAAAGTTTTAGAATAATAATAGTTATTGTTTTTAGCAGAAGTTATGGCACGAACCAAATCCCTTACTCATTCTTACAGTTTCTTATTTCCATAAAATAAGAGATCAAGCTAGTTTATTTTTTAACTTAAATGTTTTATATATATATATATATAAAATTCTCCAGAGGAAGTCACCAAAAATATTTTTTAAATAAAATAAATATTGCTCTATGTTTTATTAAAATGAGTGTGAAGAATAAATTAAAGTGTCAAAAAAGATACTGGGAAAATTAATATTTGGTACTTTTCAATCAAAGTATTAAAATGAACATTTTGAAACATACATATAACTCAATTCTAAAAATATCCATGAACTTATCTAATGAATAGACAAAAGCAAGCTTATAAGCAAGTCAGAATTCTGAACTTACTGTTGTATTAGCTAATAAGGAATCATTAGAATAATGATTGGATTAGTGAAATTATTTTGTTCAAATAAATTACATGAATAAACAATTGTATAAGTAATGACCAAAAGCAGTGGTATTGAAACAATTCCACTGATTAGGTAAATAGGGGTTGAATTAATAATATTAATTGTTGATCCTGTATTGATTCAACAAACATTTTTGAGCACCAGTTATATTCGAGGCAGTGAGCTGGATGGTAGAGCTACAAAGACTCAGAAGTCAAAATTCACAGTTTTGTTAGTGATGAAGAAAAATACATAGATAGTGTATCAATCAGTGTCCTATGGGTCAAAGGTCTAAACAGGGGATCTACAAAAACTGAAACCTGAAAGGCTACTAACTGTAGGAAACAAAGTGCTCAGCCTCTCTAGTAATCAGAGAAATAGAAATTAAGACAAAAAGCTGCATGTTGTCTCTCTGGGATTGGCAAATATTATGAAGTTGCATAATAACAATTGTTTAAAGGTTATTAAGAAACAGGACTTACCTGGTCAGAGTAGGATCCTCTGCAGCTATCCAAGAGAATAATATGACTGTAGTCAGAAGAAGGCTTATACCCATGCCTTCGTCCAGTGCCTTGGTCCCTATCTTGGGATTATATGATAGGGAAATTTGTAACTCAAGTCCATGATACAATAGGAAAATTTTAATTTCAGCACCATTTCAAGCAGTTTGAGGCAAACTGCATGCCCATCACTAGAGAAATGTATAAGAAAAGATGCTATGATTTACTCACTATGGAATTATCAATAGAAGCAATACATTTGAAATAGCTGGAGCAATATAAAAACATAATATGGAGTGAAAAATAAAAAGAAACAGAACAACATCTAGGACACAGTATAATTTAGTAAATTAAGATCATAAGGGAAAAAATGTATATTTTCCAGAGTTGCATATCTAGCCAAAGAAATAGTACAAGCAACTTGAACAAGTTCTAAAGGAGAGAAGGGGTAATGGAATGTGAGAAATAACAATGAAAAGAAGGAAAACATTGATGAAATAAAAATAAGAGGACCATGCAGAGACTGATGAGGATGTTGGGTATAGTCTGAGGAGTATAATTTACTCAGCTTTCCACTTGATATTCAAATAACTCTAGACAAACAGGCGAATAAGAGCAACAGAACAGAATAAAATGATATGAGGCATGCTATGGAAAAAACAGCTAGGCTAAAAGCTATCAAAAGGGTTTCATAGAGTTGATGATGCCTGAAGGCTGAATAGGAGGCAGACAGGTGAGAAATGTGAGGATGTAAGGATGAGGGGTTGCGGGGGAGGTTCTTTTAAGATACGAGACAAGGATGGAAAATGGCATGAAGTTGTAACATACAATGTTGTGTTTGGATAACTGCATGTAATTGCCTTTAATGTGGGATATTTAGGGAAGTTCTGAGATACTTCTGGAAAGATGCAAGGGGGCAAGATTATAAATTTTATCAAGGGTCTAATTATGTCAATAATAAAAGTAAGTAGGGCCTAGCATAAGGAAATGGGAGTGAAAATGAGAACAAGGTATAACTTCAGAAGATACTTAAAAAGTAGAGTTGACAGGTCATGGTTGCAGGAAGTGTGGGAGAGGCAGGAAGCCAGGAGATGGCTAAGAATTTTAACTTGATGGTAATAGGATTCACAGAGATGGGTAAAACAGAATATGGAGAATTTTGGAACAAAATATGGTAAATTCCATTCCATCAAAACTACTTCCTAATTAAACTCTTCAAAGTTTCTCCATGACTTAGAGATTAAATTCAAATTCCTTACGTTTTCCTTAAGAAATTTATGATGAGACCTCTGTCAATGAATTGTTTTAATGTTTCTAGGTTTTTTTTTTTTTTTTTTGCTATAATATTTCTGAATGGACATCCTTGAGTAGACCTCTTGCACATTTTTCTAACTATAGCTGAAATATAAATTCTTATATGTAGTATTCCTGAGACAAGTGTTTCTTCATGTTAAATTTTTATACATGTATTTACATTTTTAGAGATACAGATACGGTTCCCTGCAAGGAAATTACCCCAATAACTCCAGCCAATAATGTCCAATAATTTTAACAACTGTGGATGAAGAAATGGTTTCCACTGTTTGTGTCTGCATTTTCTTTTCTTAGTCTATATTACAGTTGTCTTTGGGTGACTTGGATTTGGGTGTCTTTACCTTTTAGGGTGCTTAGAATGATGAGTTAGGGTCAGGATAGTAGGTCATGGAATGACTAAACCACCTCCTATATCCCAACTAATGACAACATATTTGCATTTTTAAATTGTGAGGTTGAATATCTTTTCATATGACTAAATTTAACATTTAATTTGTCTTTCATCTAGCGAGTATATCAATGTTTTAGATTGTTAGTCTTCTCATCTTTCCTTATTTCCTTTCACAACTTTTTATATTAAGGACATTAGGTAACTTTTCATCATGTGCTTTTATAAATATTGTTTCTCAATTTTTATTTTTACTTTTTTTATGCAAAAATTTCAAATAATTATGTAGTGCTTACATATATTTTTCTTATGGCTTCTGAGTTTTGGGTCTTGTTTATTAAGGCCAAATTCCTCCTAAGTTATCGTTTTTTAAAAATATACTTGAAGATAACTTGCTTTCCAAGAAGAATAATCCATTTCGTTTAAATGCTATTTGTACTATGAAGGTGCTTAGCAAATAATTTTCTACATGAATTACAAGGGAAAACCACTGCCCCATCTGTATTTCTTTGTAATTAGGGGGACCTGAATGAATAGAGATTTCTCAATTTCAAAATGCCAACAAATAACTTCTCAACAATGCTTACTTTCTGATACACACAACTCATTGATTTTGTCAACTTGGGCTACTTCCTTCAGAGGTAGTGTCCCCAGAAATGTGTCATAGCTCATTTGATAAACTCAACTTTCTTTCCAGTGTCCCTTATGAAAGATTGTGCAGTTGTCTCCAGACTTCGATGATATTATCTGAAAATGGTGAACATGTGTTTACTTAAACACAACAGGGTTGGGCAGCAGAAAGTGCACTCCAGTTTAATAATTGCTCCTTTACCAACCCATCACTGCCACCAGAGCATATGCCTCTCACAGGCAAGGACCTTGTCTTAATTATCAGGGAATACCCAGAGTATATATATCATAATGCTTAATCCTGAGTTACTTTATAGGTATGTGAGGACAAAGTGAATGAGTGAATGATTGAACAAACTAAGGTTCATAGTCTTATCTCTATCATTGACTTGATATGTGACCTTATATAAATTAGTTAATCTTTCTGGGCTTCAGTTCCCTGTTCTGCTGAACAAATATAATTTCTAGCCCGACTGTACCAAAGATTTGTCTGGAAGAACAATAAGATAATAGACTTGGTAGTGATTTGGGAAAAAAAATCAGAAAATTCATATAATCATATCAATATACATTTGATAAATAATTTCTTTTGCAGGATATGGAATATTGCTAACTACATAGAATATGCTATGTGACACTAACTCCAAGTGTAAAATGGAGATCAGAAAAAAATAATACTCACTGCGGGGAATGTATTGGCTAAAAGGAGTATCATTATTAACTTTATTATTATCATTATCATTATTATTATGAAAAACAGAGAAACCTGGTGGAAAAAGTCACACACAATATTATATGTTTTATGCTTCCCCCATAATCTTGTCCTCCTATTAGTTTATTAATTTTTATGTCTATACCAGAAACCTCTTGATGCTTTGGAAAGTTTTTTATATAATTTTGGCTCATTTAGTTCAATTCATCAATATTATGCTCAGTTAAATTGACTGATGACAGATAGGTAGATAGATAGATAGACAGACAGATATTCAGTTCTAGATATGAACATATTCAAAATGTCATCAGACTTCAAATACATTGCCAGCCTGAAAGAATCTTTTGAATCCTTCATTTAAAGTCTTTGCTTTTCATGGGGGTAATTGAGGCGGGTAGTCACAATAAACTTGTAGGAGAAAGAAGGAAGATTTTGGAGTAAAAAATGTAGTTCAAAAGAGAGAAATCTGATATATTTTAAAGCAATGTTTATATTATGTATTTGTTAATTTTATTCTATTTCCCTGCAGGTTTAAATGTGTATTTGGCTACTTGGCTACTGATTAGAGAACACAAAATGAATAACTCAACAAACTCCTCTAACAATGGCCTGGCTCTGACCAGTCCTTATAAGACATTTGAAGTGGTTTTTATTGTCCTTGTGGCTGGGTCCCTCAGTTTGGTGACCATTATTGGGAACATCCTGGTCATGGTCTCCATTAAAGTCAACCGCCACCTCCAGACCGTCAACAATTACTTTTTGTTCAGCTTGGCCTGTGCTGACCTCATCATTGGTGTTTTCTCCATGAACTTGTACACACTTTACACTGTGATTGGCTACTGGCCTTTGGGTCCTGTGGTGTGTGACCTTTGGCTAGCCCTGGACTACGTGGTCAGCAATGCCTCAGTAATGAATCTGCTCATCATCAGCTTTGACAGATACTTCTGTGTCACAAAACCACTCACCTATCCCGTCAAGCGGACCACAAAAATGGCAGGTATGATGATTGCAGCTGCCTGGGTTCTCTCCTTTATCCTCTGGGCTCCGGCCATTCTCTTCTGGCAGTTCATTGTAGGGGTGAGAACTGTGGAGGATGGGGAATGCTACATTCAGTTTTTTTCCAATGCTGCTGTCACCTTTGGCACTGCCATTGCAGCTTTCTATTTGCCTGTGATCATCATGACTGTGTTATACTGGCACATATCCCGAGCCAGTAAGAGCAGGATAAAGAAGGACAAAAAGGAGCCTGTGGCCAACCAAGATCCAGTTTCTCCAAGTCTGGTACAAGGAAGGATAGTGAAGCCAAACAACAACAACATGCCTGGCAGTGATGATGGCCTGGAGCACAACAAAATCCAGAACGGCAAAGCTCCCAGAGATGCTGTGACTGAAAACTGTGTCCAGGGGGAGGAAAAGGAGAGCTCCAATGATTCCACCTCAGTCAGTGCTGTCGCCTCTAATATGAGAGATGATGAAATAACCCAGGATGAAAACACAGTTTCCACTTCCCTGGGCCATTCCAAAGATGAGAACTCAAAGCAAACATGCATCAAAATTGTCACCAAGACCCAAAAAGGTGACTCATATACCCCAACTAATACCACCGTGGAGCTAGTTGGTTCTTCAGGTCAGAATGGAAATGAAAAACAGAACATTGTTGCTCGCAAGATTGTAAAGATGACCAAGCAGCCCGCAAAAAAGAAGCCTCCTCCTTCCCGGGAAAAGAAAGTGACCAGGACGATCTTGGCCATTCTGTTGGCTTTCATCATCACTTGGGCCCCATACAATGTCATGGTGCTCATTAACACCTTCTGTGCACCCTGCATCCCCAACACAGTGTGGACAATTGGTTATTGGCTCTGTTACATCAACAGCACTATCAACCCTGCCTGCTATGCACTTTGTAATGCCACCTTCAAGAAGACCTTTAAACACCTTCTCATGTGTCATTATAAGAACATAGGCGCCACAAGGTAAAACATCTTTGTAAAGAAAGAAGGTAGTCAAGGGGAGCTTGGCGAGAAGAAACAGAATAAAAGAGCTCCTAGTTTTCAAATCTCTGCCATTGCACTTTATAGTCTTATCATGGAACGTGCAATTAAGGAGCCCAGCAGTGACACTCTTATGGTGCCTATGCTCCAGTTTGAAACTTGCACCTTATAAACCCTGTCAGTTTAGGAGCAAGGAGACCATTAAGGAGACATGTTGGAACTGTGGATTTAAGAAATGATCTATGCTTTCTCATACTCTCTTGAAGAAGGGCTTCTGAATCTATAATTTTATCTCTGCACAAAAAGAATAATAACCTCACTCCTTTTTTTCATTTTTTTGTTCCCAAGTGTCCATATGAGGATGAAATGCCACAGTTACAAACTAACCTGGAGAGTTAAACATAAAGCCATTATCCAATGGCGAAGTGAACAAAGAATATCAAAAAAGGATGTAGAAATGGCCTCCGGAGTGTTTAACATATATTATTCTCTTGTTATGGTTTTATGTGGAGAATTGCAACATAATAAATGCTTATCTTTTTTTACCTTTCCCTTTCCCACCATCAAAAGAGAGCAAACAAACAAAAACAAACAAAAAACTTAATTAGATTACATCATTATTTTTCTCATATGGCATTGGTCTTTATACTTCCCTGTTTTACATTGTGTAAGGGCAAAATCTGCAGGACTTTCACTAAATACAGAGACAGCCATGAAAAAGGGTATTTCACCCCTGCCCACTGTGTCTTTTGCATTCTTTGGGGGTATAAAACCCTATGAGGATTTAGTTCACTTATGATTCTTCATGTGAAATATTTTCACCAATCTGGTTTTCTACTAAACTAGCCTCTTATTTTAATAGAATAGCCTACTTAATATATAAACATGCCTGAGAAACCAAAGTCATTTTTTAAATTGAGGTTTCATCAAATTGAACAATGGTCATTCTTGTTGGAGAAAGTTTACTGAGGGCAGGTGAATTTTGAGATAAGAAAATAGAAGGTTGAAAGGGCATCCTGTTTCAACCTGATCTGCCTAACCTACGTATGACATGCTAACTTGTAACCATGAACTCCTGGCCTTTGTCAGCAGGAAGATGCTGCTTTATTCGTCTGGAATCTAAAACAGGATTAACTTATTCACGTGGCACCAATGACTTTTAGGTCAGTCCCAAGAGAATAAGACCTTCTCTTCAATGCTTGCTAAAGGATGATATTCAACTTACAGATAAGTGAGGTTATAACCATCCTATGACCTATGGAGGGAAAAAAAAATAGAGTAATTAAAAAACATATACTGAAACCACCTTCTTTTTCCCTCAAATCGTCAGTTCTCCCTAAAATTTTTTAACTTCAAAATTCTGTCAATAGAAGTAGTAATCTTTATGGCAGAAATGTTATGGATACCTAAACAGGCCAAGTGAGCTCAGAAAAATCTGAAAGAATGTAAGTGGCTGCACTTGTGCCACTTCTCACCATTTTTTTAAATTCTAGACCATAGAAAAGTCATATCAGAAACGATTGCCCAATGGCGGCTTTATATAAATCTTGTCTATGTAAGACTTTTTATTGGTACCCCAAATAAATATACAATTATATTGACTCACACTTAGTTATTTTTACCCCTCAACTTTTTTTTCTTACTATATTTGCTATAGTCTTCCAATCAGATTTTCTAAAGATGGCCCAATCAATAGAAATCAAATTTATAAAACCCTTTTCAAATTTCACATTTTGCATTTTAGATTTATGGGCTTTATGATAACTTGACCAGTAATATCCATGTGAGTTGCATGATGAATTTGTCAGTATTAGACTTTAGCACTTCAATTAATTTTGTGTGACTTGCCTCACTGATGGCATCTCAAAAATCTTGAGAGCTGAAAAAAAAGCACAAGGCAAATAACAACAAAAAAGAACAATTAGTAAGAAGCAAATTGCCAATAATTTTTGTACATAACTTATCCTTTATAAAAATAACTTCTTTTTCAACAACTTCAGTCATTCCTCCCCAACTAAATCTTCTATTTATAAACATACAGTATCAGTTCATGCAGATATCTTTATTCTACCTTAATGTAAACTTTTATATTTAAAATCCATATTTATTTTTATTTTGTTTCTTCAAGTCAACGTATCGCTTTAGGTGGGATGAACTCTTTGGATTCAAGGATTGAGGATTCAGGATTTGGGTCCTTTTTTGCCTTCTCTAGCAATCCAACTCATCGTGAATCAAACTGCCTCTTACTCTCCATTGCCATTACATCCTTTCCTTTCTTCCTTCTATTCTTGATCTTCACCGTATCTACCACAACCTTACTGAAAGAGAAACAATCAAAAATTAAAGAAAGGAATTGAATATAGACTGACACATCATGGAAGCTTTGTAAACCGGAATCAGAAAAATGGAAAGAATACTGAAAATAGTAGATGATTAGAAAGATATGGAGACTGCATCCAAAGGCTTGCATTAACTATTGCTGGATTTGTCTATTTCAGTGGCTCCCAACTAGGGACCATTTTTCCTCCCAGGGGACATTTAACAATGTGTGGAGACATTGTTGGTTGTCACAACTTGAGGGAGGGCTATTGGCATCTAGTGAATAGGGGCAGGGATGCTGCTAAACAGCTTACAATGCACAGGAAAGACCCCACAACTAAGAATTTTTTGGCTCAAAATGTCAGCAGTGCCAAAGTTGAGAAACCCTGGCCTATTTTAAGGGATTCGAGAGCTTGCTTTATATAAGTGGGAAAATAATCCTGTATCACTCTTAGAATATCAATGCAAATTGTTCATCTCTTTGAAAAAGGTAATGTTCACCAATCATGTATCAGACACACTGTCATCCATTGAGTCTGGTGTATTTGTAATTCACAGACTGGGAACACAGGACACATCTACATATCCAAAATCACCAGATCATGCACATAACACATTGTTTCCAACATCTTAATGTCCACTTAGATTGCCACAGTGTCCAGTCAATTGAAGTTGAAGTAGTTGGCTATTAAAATGGTTGCAGTTGATATGTTCATTTTCTATTGGAGCTGCTATTTTTCCTGTCAAAAACCTTAACAGCCTCTTTCAGAAACAATATGATGCATCTCCTTTATCTTCACTGGAAAGGTAAATATCTGTCAAGAACTCTTCTTTCCTCATAGCAATAATGTAAATATCCCAGAGCGGTCTTATAAGAAGAGGAATTTAAGAATGTGAAAAAGCTAGTTCATTTCTTGAAAAAAGAAATGATTGCCTTTTTACCAGTTCATCATTAATTTAATGTCAGCTCCCAAGTGGTAGGACAAAGTCATCAGTATAATAAGCCACATAGGATAAGCTTTCTGGTTTGAATGTCAAAGCTGAAGGTCCCACATACTCCTGCTCTTTGTCCATGCACCACTTTTTTGACCCTAAACATCTGACATTGGGAGAGACGGGAGTTCAAAACGATGGCAACGTATACTTAGAAATGCAATCTACTTTTATTTTCTCCTACTTAGTTCACTGGTCGTTGCCTTTTCCCCAGTTTGATAGTATCCCTTTCAACAATCACAGCACTGGCGTTGCAAATAGATTAGGGAAGCACCCAAAGCTGGATGAATTGTGCAAAATGTATGTTCAGCATGTATATATAATACCATGCCTCTTAAATATGCTTCTCTTAAAAGGGTGCACGCTACAGCATGAACTGTGTGCATATTTGATGTATCTTCCTGGAATATGCTGTATGCTTAATATACATATTCTATAAATAGAGTAATAAAATGTATAATAGAAATACATATTTCTGTATGCAAATAAATATATTATACACAAAGTCTGAGTATGTAATATGGTATATGTTGCTTCAGAGTAACAAAAGTAGATTTTATACACCCAATTTTGAAAGAAAGTAGTATTTGCTTTTGAAGGAAGACATTAAAGAACAGCCAAAACCCTACCCATATTACTATTACACTGTTTCATAATCTTTGGAAACATAGCACTTATTTTAAATATCTCTTGGAGGAATATACTAATAAATCTTTGGTGTCACCCCGCGTGACAACAATGCTTTTTGCCTCTGGGTTCCTGACAGTCCTCTAACTAGAATCTTCCTGGCTGTTTCTGTTCCAACAGCTGTGTTGATCTCACGTCTGATTGCCTGATGAGATTGCAACCGATTCATTGACATACAGCTTCGCTCTCCTCCAAACTAACTGAGTTTTGTGAAATAAAAAATAATCATACTGGGAGGAAGGGATGACCTTCAGAATGTTTTACACTTTGAAAAACAAGGAGAAATTGTACAACCACTGCATGTTACAAACCACTCTTTTCAGTTTGCAGTCAGTACAGCATCCCATACGTTAAAGGCCAAAAATGTTTAGTGTAGTATGATATTGAAAGTTTCTCCAAGAAATTATAAAATATATGGTTTGTTTCTAAGTGTCCTACATTTTCTCTATAGCAATTATCATCCTTTCCTTGTTGTCCACTCAACTACCCACATTCCTCAGAACATTTTCTTTGGTCCATTAGCACAAGTCCTTATTCAGCAAACATTGTCATGATGTTAGCTGATAGTGGGCATGCAGTCCCAAGAGATGCTTGCATTTTAATAGAAAAAGCATAAACACTGAACATTTGAAAGATTCCTATTGGAATCTTTATATTAATCTAACGATAATCTTTAGATAATCTTTAGATACCAATGCATGAAATGGGAGAGACTCTTTTCAGTTAACTCTAGTTTTCTTTGAATTTTATGACGTTCTTGGAAGGCTACCCACTTCCGAAATTTTCCCTTTTATGCCACAGTCCACCCTTGTGAATTACTGTTACTTATGTAAACCAAAATCATTTCTAGAAAAAAAAAAGAAAAAATTGCATTTTCTGTCAATTCTCATTAGTTTATTATTGTTCCAGTGAAACGTTCTCAATTCATTTTTTAGAATTTGAATTGAATACTGTATTGATGAATTGTCAAATGCTATTCCTGACTAGGTGGTTGGAAATACTGAGAGGAGAAAAACATCTTGCCATCATAATGGAAGAAGTTTCCACTTTATAATATATGTCAGTCTTTTTCATCCAAAAATGGAGGAAGCACAATGTGGTAAGTTGTGGAATATAGATAGATATTTATTAAGTAGTGACATTCTAGAATATCTATCCTTTGGCTTCTTAAACACACACACACACAGTGAGTCATGGGAAACTGTGAAGAAAAAAAAGGCACTCATCTTCTGTACTTGCATTTACCCAGCAGCTCATCTGAATCCTTAAACTATACATTTACTGAAAATGTGGATGTGTTTGAAAGTAATATTGAAGGATTTTTTTAAATGAGTATTGTTTTCAAGTTATTATTATAAGATAAGGGATGGTGTTAGTGAATATCTCATCCACTTTTTTTTTTTTCTTGGCCACACCCTGCAGCATGCAGGATCTTAGTTCCCTGACCAGGTATCAAACCCGTGCCCCCTGCATTGGAAGCTTGGACCACCAGGGAAGTCTGGTGTTAGTGAATAAATTGTATCTGTGTCCAGAAAGAATTACAATGGATTGCAGAGGTGGATAATTTAAATCTGCATAATTGTTGGACTATTTGTATATAAAAATGTTATAATTCACTTTATCCTTAATTATCTTCAACAAAGTAAGTCTTACTCTCCTTACTGCCCTTGTATGTAGGGTGGGTACTTAACATTTGTGACAGTATGAGTATCTTTACTAGGGCCATATTATATTATGCCTTACGTCAGCAGTTCTCAAAAACTTGAGCCCACAATAGAATCACCTGCAAGTTGTTGGGCCCTATTAGTAGGTCTGAGGTGTGATCTGAGAATCTGTGTTTCAAATAAATTCCCAAGTGATCCTGATGTGGACCACACTTTTAGAACAACTGATTGTTTTTTAACATCTTTATTGGAGTATAATTGCTTTACAGTGGTGTGTTAGTTTCTGCTTTATAACAAAGTGAATCAGCTATACATATACATATATCCCCCTATCTCCTCCCTCTTGAGTGTCCCTCCCATCCTCCCTATCCCATCCCTCTAGGTGGTCACAAAGCACTGAGCTGATCTCCCTGTGCCATGCAGCTGCTTCCCACTAGCTATCCATTTTGCATTTGGTAGTGTATATATAAATCCATGCCACTCTTCCGCTTCGTCCCAGCTTACCCTTCCCCCTCCCTGTGTCCTCAAGTCCATTCTCTACGTCTGCATCTTTATTCCTGTCCTGCCCCTAGGTTCTTCAGAACCTTTTTTTTAGAGTCCATATATATGTGTTAGCATACGGTATTTGTTTTCTCTTTCTTACTTACTTCACTCTGTATGACAGACTATAGGTTTATCCACCTCACTACAAATAACTCAGTTTCATTTCTTTTTATGGCTGAGTAATATTCTATTGTATATATGTACCACATCTTCTTTATCCATTCATCTGTCGATGGACATTTAGGTTGCTTCCATGTCCTGGCTACTGTAAATAGTGCTGCAATGAACATTGTGGTACATGACTTTTTTTGAATTATGGTTTTCTCAGTGTATATGCCCAGTAGTGGGATTGCTGGGTCGTATGGTAGTTCTATTTTTAGTTTTTTAAGGAACCTCCATACTGTTCTCCATAGAACAACTGATTTTTATAGTCTAATGAAAACTTTTACCAAAGCATTATGATAATTAACAAGGCATCTATTATTTATAAAAAATTTACATTTAAAACGCTATCCACAGGAAAGTTTTTCTTAGACATAAAGTCTATTGTTTACTTATAAATAGGGTCTTCATATTTTCTATCTCTTGGGAAACTTTGAGTGCCATGATCTTAACGTCAGAGTTTAAAAACAACCATATTGATACATTTACATAAAGATAAATTAGCATATTAAACTTTAAAGATAAACACAGCAGATGCTTGAATTCTATGATATCTCCAATAAAAGCTACTTTAGACATACGCTTTACATGATGTCCATCATATGTTTTTGCACAGATCATGTATGCAAACACATTCTCCTCATATGGGTATTCAGAGTAAATCATTCCATTATTTCATCATTTAGAATTAATGGTAATTAATTGGCAATTTAGAAGTAATTCTTCAACCTCTTCTTAATACACATATGCAATCACACATACTCAGGCATATAAACACACATGCACACTGATACACAGGTACACATACAAATACACACATGCATACAAACACACAAGATTCACCATGTATATCTTGACAGTGCCCAGAGGCATAACCTTTCTACTACTTCCAAAAACATGTGGAACTCTGCTAGAGAAGGTATTGAACCCTCAGGTCAGCCAAATGATATTGAAGAAAAAATTCATCTGTCTCCTCTGTGCTATGGCCAGTAAACTGCAGAATTTTCTCATAGCCTTTAGGATCATATAAGTCTTAGCTTTGTGTCTGCCACCAATACATCCCAGTCATCTGATAGCCGTCTCTTCAGTGCATGCCAGTGATTACATGGGATTGTGATGAGAAAAGATGCCTGAAATACATTATAACACCTAGAAGACACATCTGCAAATACATATCATCATGATGGGTGCCACCAAACAGTCTACACTGTACAATATGATGCTTTTAATACGAATGTGGCTATCTAGAGAGCTGAATACAAGAAAAAAGTGATAATTTCTCAGCACATTCCTTCCAAAAAGCCCTCTCAGACATTCTTTTTAGGTTTATATCTCTTTATACCTCTGAATGGTATAAAAACTTAGGAGTGACATTTACTTCAAATATGCAACAGATGGTCAAATAGTCAAAATGTCTGGTATCCTGAAAAACAAGACTGGAATGCAAATCTCATCTTACAGAAAAAGTAAAATTATTAACCAGATTATTTTCACTTTTCTTGGGATTCTCACTATTCTGTTTATGAATAAAGGAGTACAGAAGGTCATTTAAAGACCAGATATTAAATGGCTGAATAAAAACATTTTACTTTTTCTCAACCCTACACAGAAGCAATAATCTAAAAAATTTTTTACTTAAGCAGAAAAAAATAACCATAAGGAATAAAATTAAGAATGAACCAGGAGCAATAAAAATAAGAAATCCCAGTGAGGGAAAAAAAATCTTACCCCTAAGCTCTCTCAAAGGAATAAAAATACCTATTCAATAGAAATTCTTTTCTTTTTCCAAGTTCTTTGTATTTTTTTTGTATGTGTACTTCCTTCATCTCTTTTTAATATTTTTGGTAAAGTCTCTACTAACATTGCTTTAAAAGTAATTTTTATAAATGTTTTGAGAGGCAAAACAAAAATTACTGTTTCCCTGGAGCTCATTTTTGATTTTTGCTGTGGTTGACATTGCTAATCCAGAAAGCAAAAAAAGAATTTTTGAAAAACTGCTGATAATGACACATATGCTTTAAATATCAAAACAAAACAACATAGCAAAAATATGGACGAAGGGCAAAAGCTTAGCTGTAAATGAAATAAATGCTGTGTAGAGGATGGTTTCCATTTATAATGTTTTCTGAACAACATAGCATCGATTCCCTCTGTGGTCTTGTGGGCCCTCCCTGTTCACGAGGTGGTGGACACCGGCCTTCAGTCACCCTGTGAAGAGGTCTGGACATACTGATGTGCTGTTTTAAACCAGCTGTTTTAAGCGAGGCCCTGTGGGGACATGAGCGGGCAAGACCATCAGCTGGGAATTTGTCATGATTAAGTATTGGACCTAAATCTGGAAGACAAAGCCTGACAAGCCTTTTGTTGAAGACGGTGTGTGAGAAGCTCTGCATGATCACAAACTTGGGAGGACAAAGGAAGAACAAAATTATTGGACATTTCAGACATGATGAAAAAGGGAGCTGAAGTTTATGTTCAGTGTGCACATGTCTATGAGGAATCCAATTTTAACAAATAGTCTTCCATGGCCATGTACAGGTTAGTTTATGTAACAGGCAAACTAGGATTATAAGGTTACATTAGCTTTAATGATTCCTGAAAACCTGTCATGACAAAGGAACCTGGTATCTTTCTTGTCTCCACTGTTTTGCTTTTTTATTTAAGAGTGAGAAATATAACATTCATTAGAAAGAAATACACACATGGTGTAAAGTCTTAGTCTTTTAAAAAATTTTAAAATACAGTTATTTAAATGTATGTGAATTCCAAATCCCATAGTAAGATTGTTTAATAAAGGCAATCAATGCACACACTAAAATAGCTGAAGACTGTATATTCTTAAAGAAAACATATGTTTTAGTCTATAAATTAAGTATAATTTTGATAGGGTTTTAGCCATATATATATATAGTATATACTATATATATATTGCATTGCTATAAATTACATATATTTATATAGGTCTGTATAATCATGTATATATTACACATTTTATTTATAAAAGGAAAAGAGATGGTAGTAGGAATTTAATGGAAAGTGATTCACAAATACAAGGAGTGAGGCATGAAGCAATGGAAAATATTCAACATACTGAAGGAGTGTTGGCTTAAGTGTCGATGAGGCATGTGTACAAAGACATTTCAATTTCCAAATTCAGTGCTGAGGAAACAGTGGTGCCAAATCCCAGAAATACTTAGAAAATGATAACAATTACATGCTATGTCCTTGGATGTGTTTTGGCCAAGCTGTATTCTTAAATGGAGCATTATACCAGTCAGAAAACTCAACAATAAAATATTTTTCTCAAATGATTCATCATGTTTAGAATACACTTGTGAACATTTTGGAAGTCAGATTCTAGGTCCTCCTTGGTATTCTTTAAGAAAGTATACCAACTAGGGCAAATTCCTCACTTGATAAAGTGCTAATTTCAATACAAATTAGTGTGAGGTCTATCTAGCTCTACCCTCAAAAATTTTCATTTCACTTTCTCTACCACATGAAAACTGCTCCAGAGCACTTTTTCTATCCACTGCTTTCCATTTCTCAAATATCTAAAATATTGCATAGAGGGGCTCCAGGTGTGCTCAGGTTTCTAGAAATACTTGGTGGGCCAAGTATGTAGGGAAGCTTTCCTCTCTTTTGCGCTTTCCCCAAATGATTGACTTTGAGACATTGACCTGGAATTCCTTTCCTCTTTCCAAATAAGGAGGAGCAAGTCAAATCCCACTCAAACTACTGCAGAGTGTTGTCAAGTATATATAAGAAGTACCGCAGTGAATGGGCTTAGAGATGACTGTGTCCTTGCCAAAGAGGTGTTGCTGACTCTAGCCCCAGGAGAGGATCCATTCAGACATTTTCCTACTCAAGTTTTTGATAAACTTAGATTCTTCATTTCTCAGGGTTGGTCAGAATGTCTTCTGCCACCTATTCTCACCTCCATCTAGAAACAGGAATTCTCTATAGCCTCCCTGATGGTCATTAAGTATTAGCTTCAGCTTTCCCAGCAATGGGCAGTTCAAGTTCCTCAAATACGTACTTGGCTCTCTCTTATCTCATTATTCTCTCCAAACACAATCTCATCCATAACTCCAGCTTTTATTATCCCCTTAAATGTGATAAGACATAAATATTATCTCCATCCCGTTCGTTTCCAGTGAACACCAAACTTGCATATCCTATTGTCTATCTACTTCAGAACCCCTCTTGGATGTCTCAAACTTACCTCAAACTCACCAGATCCAAACTTGCATTCACGAGTTCACCCACAGAAGTAGCCCTGTTGTGCTGTTTCTTAACCCATCATCTACTTAGTGCACAAAAATGGAAACCAAGCCATCATTCTTGATTTTCACCCAAGCATGCTTCAAATCCTCCCAATTTTACCTTGTAAATATCAAATCTATCAAATTATCCATAAGTTTCTCCCATTTCCATTAATGCTACTACATAGTGCAAGCGGCCTAACTGACCCTGCCACGTCAACTCTGACACAATCCCATGTGCCTTGTACCCTGCAGCCAGAGTGATCTGTTCAGAAGGCAAATCTGAACTCCCCTGCTTAAAACCTGTTAGCGACTTCTTTGGACAATGTCCAGATTCCTTATCCAAGCCCTTCATGGGCTGAGCCCCTTCCTCCTCTCCATCCTGACCTTTCACCACATTCCCACATAATTTCATTGCTCTTGCCACATTGCACATGTCACAATTACCCTCATCATGCCCTCTTCTGCCACAGGACCTTTGCACATGCACTTGGTATGACTTTCTGAAAAGCTCTCCTCACCCTTCATTACCTAGTTAACTCATAATAATCCTTTAAATCTCAAATCAGGTATGACATTTTCAGGAATGTCTCCCCTGATTTTCTAACTCCATCAAATCCTTCCACAGCATTTTTCACAATTACAATATTATTTATGTTTGTAGAATATGTGAATAAATTTTTGTCTCTGCCTGGAGACTTTACAATACAAAGACCATGTTTGCATTTGTCTACTTGAGACAGTGCCTGATACATGGTCACTGTTCTCTCTGTCTCTCCACTCACTAGTTATTTGACCTTGAGAAAGGCATTTAATTTCTTCACATATAAAGATTATCCATATTTATATGTATGCAGTAATGCAATAAATTACATATATTTATATAATCAATATTTTGAGGATTAGAGGTAACTATGTAGAGTTTGAAAAGTTCCTAGCAGAGTGCCCAAAAAAGAGGAACATTCAGTAAATCTATATATTTATAACACTTATTAAACTGGAAATCTGTAATAGAGACTAAAGATTTGAGGACTTTTCAGACTGTACTTTGCAGAGCACTAAGCATCTCATCAACCCACAGGTGCTTTTCTAAAACAAGTGACACCTCTGGACCCTCAGGATCACTTCTTCAGAACAGAGAATTAACTTTGAAACACCCAGAATGCAATTATTATTTCCTTCTGGATATGGTCAAGTTCTTTAATTTAGTTTTTTGCTTGAATAATCATACATATCACAGTAATACAATTATTGGTATCTTACACAGATATAACTCATTTTATATGCCAGGTATTTTATTACTTAGATCTGGCCATAATCAAATGAGAAGTTATTATACCCATTTTATAGATAGGGAATTGGAGGCTCTGTGAGACCATGTAATTGCCCAAGGTCACAGCCGGTATGTGGTACAACCAGGACTCAAATCCTACAAATGGTTTATCACAAGCTGGAAGCACATAGAAGCCACTTGACCTGTTTTCCTGGGTCAAGACCTGGTTTACATCAGCTGGCATGATGTAATTAATTATGCCTCTTGTACCTCCACCCTCAAAAGTGCTGGTTTGGATAATATGTTATATGGTCATCCTTTATTTTGGTGAAGTGGAGGAACACGAGGGCAGCTGTTGGAGAATGGCTTCTGGTCCTGATGATACCATTTCCTAGCTGTACTACCTCAGGAAATCTCATTGGTTTAGTCAAAATATTACATTATTCTAAGCACTTTAAAGATTAAACAAATTACCATCAGAAATATTTCACAGAAGATTAGAACTGACGCTAGGGGTTGAAAGTTGATATCTGTGGTCTATGATGCTTTAAGCAACTGCCGAGAGCTCATGTGATTTGAGGATTTGAGATTGATCTGTGTGTGTCTGGGGTTAGAGTGGGCACACCACTAGGTAGGTGTCCCAGAGAATTCATGCTATGTAGAGTCTTACTTTGTGTATTAAGTTGAAAGATACATTTAGGAAATTAAATAGACTGCCCCTCAGAGAGAGTAAATTCATAGAGTAAATTCATCTATCTTTTCTGCCTAAAAATATGATACAGGCAAAAATCTAAATCTCAAAAATTATCAAGAAAAGCATGAGTGTTTCAACTAAACCAACTAAAGAGGATGAAGAATGAATATAAACTTGTTTTACACTATAAACAAGGAAAAGAAAAGCAATGCACCATCTCTTATTTTAACCAAGATGTGATTTCCATATCCTAGTTGTACTTAGCAGTAAAAGATAAGCACTTTATGACCAAACTGCATATTGTGGCAGAGTAAATCTGTTTTCAGGAATCTTGTATTTCATTACAAAAAATCAAAAATGTAGATAAATTCTACAGGACAGAAAAAAGAAAAAATTATAATATTCCTACATTGGTATCCCTTTATTCCCTTCCAGGGAAGATATATGTGTGTGTGTGTTATATATATATATATATATATATATATATATATATATATATATATATATATATATATAACACACACACACATATATATATATATTTCTGTGTTGACACCCCACTAGTGTTGTGGTGTTGTATGACAGTAGTGCAGCTCTTAGGAGTTTGAAGCTTTTGATAAAAGCAGAACAGCTTTTTTTTCACCTTAAACCTTCCCAAGTTTTTTACAGTTATTGACATTTTTAGAACTTTTGATAAGATTGTCAGATACTCTGACATTAGTCTTCAAACAGAACAGTTCCTGCTAACCTCAAACAAAACAGTGAAACCATCATTAGTGAAACAAACACCCCTTCATAAAATGTCTAGTGACTTTTTCAGTGAACTGTATTTTACCCCAAACTACTCCTTATACCTAACTCTTAGCAGTAGTCATTATTATCCCCCTTTTCAAATGAAGAATATGTGACTTATGAAGTTAAATGATTTGGCCTACACCAATGTGATCACCTGTAAATAAGGAAACAGACTGCTCTTTCACATTTAAAAGAGCACACTCAGGCAGTAGGAAATTAATAGACAATAGATCAATTTCGTTTGTGCTTACAGTAGAGGATATTGTATTCCCCTTCCCTAATAAGTTCAAGTTTGTAAGGAAAGTCTTTTAAGGGGTACTCTCAGGTATGAATCAAGAATTTCAGAATTTTTTTTTACTTTATTTATTTATTTTAGCTATACATTTTTTAAACATTTTTTATTGGAGTATAATTGCTTTACAATGGTGTATTAGTTTCTGCTGTATAACAAAGTGAATCAGCTATATGTATACATATATCCCCATATCCCTTCCCTCTTGCGTCTCCCTCCCACCCTCCCTATCCCACCCCTCTAGGTGGTCACAAAGCACTGAGCTGATCTCCCCATGCGATGCAGCTGCTTCCCACTAGCTATCTGTTTTACATTTGGTAGTGTATATATGTCAATGCTACTCTCTCAGTTCGTCCCAGCTTATCCTTCCCCCTCCTCATGTCCTCAAGTCCAGAGAATTTCAGAATATTGTCACAAGATAAGCAAATGCTACTTGAGGTCTTGTCAGTGCAGACCAGTCCCCAAATGGTGTTGGTAGGGCCAACTATAGATTCCAATGATTAAATTTTAAAATTTATTTCAAAATAATGTACGCATTAAGTGACTAATATATTTGCTTTTCAAGGTAGTTCAAGAACGACCAAGATCTGTTATGTATTTTCCTAGCTAGAATCCAACTTGCTAAAATTAAAATCTCTCCTTTAAAAAATTTTTTTTAAATTTTTTTGGTGAGGAGAAGAGGATGAAAAAAATCATTGCCATCTTTAGAAATATTCGGGATAAATTCTTATAAAGCTCCTTGAGGTTTTCAAGTTAAATTATTGAATATGAAAACTGAGACTTTAGTTTTTTATTTCCCTTATTCATTCCCAAGAGTTCTAATCATATTTCTTACACCAATTGCCTCAAGAGTTGGAAATAATTTTTCAATTCAAAGTAGTTATACCTGCAAAGAAAAGTCAGACTGAAGAGACAGATTGGAGCTAAGAACTGTGGCAAACTATCCAGGGTCTTGCACTACTCTTTGTTGGATTTCCTAAACACTGTCGTCACCTTTGTACATAGTACCCTTATTAACCTTTCCTCAAAGCAGCTATTTTTAATGGACCATCTGTTACCTACTGCATCCCTAAGTGATAAACAAGGGATATTCATTACAGCAGAAGCAGAGTGAATGTCTTTAATTTCCATGGAATCCTTTAAAAAGTAATTTAAGACTCCAGTTCAAAAGGATGGATTCAAATGGATTCAAAAGATGGAATATCAGGACAGGGACTAGGAATAAGAGAACCATTTGGCATCCAATTTTTTAGAACTATGGTCTAGTTTAATGGGCTGGCCAAACAAGTCAGGAGTCAAATATTATTTATTCTTCCATCTGTTCATAAAATCAATTATTCAGCAAATATTTATTGAGTGGAAATTCTATGCCTGGCTCTGCACTAGGTGCAGTACTACACAAGGAATAGACAAATAGGTCTCTCCATGGAAAAAGTGGGGCTGAAGATGAGTGAGTAGGTGGAATTCTGGGAAATGGTCTATGGAGGCACTAGTCTATGGAGACATTGGTCAGGCCATATTGAAGATTTTCATCTTTATCCCAAGCTGTTAATGGGTTATGAAGAGGGATGGCATATGGTCAAGTTTGATATTTTAAAATCTCACTCTTGTAGTGGTAGAGACAGTGGGTGGGTGGTGTGCACAGAGAGATCAGTGAGGGGATTTCTGCCTTAAACAGGGCAGTGTTTGAAAGTACTATTTGCTGACATCATTAATGTTCTTTCTTGTGACTGATTTTCACAGAAACATCTAAAATGTAATCATGAGCCATGGTGACTTCAATTATCTCTGGCTTGTGCCAGAAATGTTTTACCTAAAAGAAATGAAATGTTTCCTGTGAACCTTCTTTAAGGAAATATATAGACAAAGAAAATTTGAAACAAAGTTTTAGTGATTACTTATGAGACTACTTGTAAATATTCATTCACCATTATAGTATGAAATCACATAAGATTAACGTATCTCCCCTAAAACAGAAGATAAAGAATATATTAGCTCTATATAAACAATAACAATAAATAGATGAAAGAACAAATGAACCATCATTCAAATCGTCCTAAAGTATTTCCTGGTGATATAAAAATTATATTATCAGCTGTTTTGATTGGAATTTGAACAGGTCAATGAAAACCATTCGAAGAAACCACTGGAAAATTCATATTTTGAGAATTTGGAGTCATTGCATTATATAGGCAACAGGACTGGTTCTTTAACTAGGCAGGGGTATGGTTACTCTAGCTGGAGGCGGAGATGATAATCTTAATATTTTAGGGCATTTGGAAGTTATTTCCCTAAGTTTGGGGAAGTCTGTTACATTATTTAGATGCTAAATAACCCATGAGACAATCTTAAGTATTCTGACCTCCTTGTCAGGGCTAAAAAAAAAAAAAAAAAAAGGTGTCAATTTTAACATGTTACTCTCGGAATCAAACATAATAATAAGTTTGATTTATTTTTTTATCTTACTCCATTTGGTTGTAAATGCTTACAGGTTAGAAGATAAAAACACATTATGATGCCCATTTATCTCAAGAAAAGATAAAGTTCTTTATAGACACTGTCAATTATAGAATACCCTGTGAAATTAGTGTCTATTATTAGCTGCCCCCTTTTTCATCTTACGTATCTGACAAAGGTGCTTTAGAAACTTAGGGCTTTGATATCCAAAGCAGAAATCCCAAAGAAAAAGATTTTCATATTTGTCTTGAAAAATTGAAACAAAAAAAATCTATGCTACAAAAATCCCCCTCCAACGAAGCTTTAAAATAAACTAGGGTAAAGTAGCAGGATACAAAATTAATGCACAGAAATCTCTTGCATTCCTATATACTAATGATGAAAAATCTGAAAGTGAAATTAAGAAAACACTCCCGTTTACCATTGCAACAAAAAGAATAAAATATCTAGGAATAAACCTACCTGAGGAGACAAAAGACCTGTATGCAGAAAATTATAGGACACTGATGAAAGAAATTAAAGATGATACAAATAGATGGAGAGATATACCATGTTCTTGGATTGGAAGAATCAACATTGTGAAAATGACTCTACTACCCAAAGCAATCTACAGAGTCAATGCAATCCCTATCAAACTAACACAGGCATTTTTCACAGAACTAGAACAAAAAATTTCACAATTTGTATGGAAACACAAAAGACCCCGAATGGCCAAAGCAATCTTGAGAACGAAAAATGGAGCTGGAGGAATCAGGCTCCCTGACTTCAGACTATATTACAAAGCTACAGTAATCAAGACAGTTTGGTACTGGCACAAAAACAGAAATATAGATCAATGGAACAGGATAGAAAGCCCAGAGATAAACCCACGCACATATGGTCACCTTATCTTTGATAAAGGAGGCAAGCATATACAGTGGAGAAAAGACAGTCTCTTCAATAAGTGGTGCTGGGAAAATTGGACAGGTACATGTAAAAGTATGAAATTAGAACACTCCCTGACACCATACACAAAAATAAACTCAAAATGGATTAAAGACCTAAGTGTAAAGCCAGACACTATCAAACTCTTAGAAGAAAACATAGGCAGAACACGCTATGTCATAAATCGCAGCAAGATCCTTTTTGACCCAGCTCCTAGAGAAATGGAAATAAAAACACAAATAAACAAATGGGACCTAATGAAACTTAAAAGCTTTTGCACAGCAAAGGAAACCATAAACAAGATGAAAAGACAACCCTCAGAATGGGAGAAAATATTTGCAAATGAAGCAACTGACAAAGGATTAATCTCCAAGATTTGCAAGCAGCTCATGCAGCTCAATAACAAAAAAACAAACAACCCAATCCAAAAATGGGCAGAAGACCTAAACAGATATTTCTCCAAAGAAGATATACAGATGGCCAACAGACACATGAAAGAATGCTAAACATCCTTAATCATTAGAGAAATGCAAATCAAAACTACAATGAGGTATCATCTCACACCGGTCCGAATGGCCATCATCAAAAAATCTACAAACAATAAATGCTGGAGAGGGTGTGGAGAAAAGGGATCACTCTTGCACTGTTGGTGGGAATGTAAATGGATATAGCCACTATGGAGAACAGTATGGAGGTTCCTTAAAAAACTAAAAATAGAACTACCATATGACCCAGCAATCCCACTACTGGGCATATACCCTGAGAAAACCATAATTCAAAAAGAGTCATGTACCAAAATGTTCATTGCAGCTCTATTTACAATAGCCAGGACATGGAAGCAACCAAAGTGTCCATCATCAGATGAATGGATAAAGAAGATGTGGCACATATATACAATGGAATATTACTCAGCCATAAAAAGAAATGAAATGGAGGTATTTGTAATGAGGTGGATGGAGTTAGAGTCTGTCATACAGAGTGAAGTAAGTCAGAAAGAGAAAAACAAATACAGTATGCTAACACATATATATGGAATCTAAGGGAAAAAAAAAAAAAAAAAAAGGTCATGAAGAACCTAGTGGCAACATGGGAATAAAGACACAGACCTACTAAAGAATGGACTTGAGGATATGGGGAGGGGGAGGGGTGAGATGTGACAGGGTGAGAGAGTGTCATGGACATATATACACTACCAAATGTAAAATAGATAGCTAGTGGGAAGCAGCCGCATAGCACAGGAAGATCAGCTCGGTGCTTTGTGACCACCTAGAGGGGTGGGATAGGGAGGGTGGGAGGGAGGGAGATGCAAGAGGGAAGAGATATGGGAACATATGTATATGTATAACTGATTCACTTTGTTTTAAAGCAGAAACTAACACACCATTGTAAGGCAATTATACTTCAATAAAGATGTTAAAAAAAATAAAATAATAAAATAAACTAGGAATTGTTTATATATATAAATATATATATATCAGAAAAAATTAATACCCTTATTATAGAAATAGCTTTGGAAATCAATAGTAAAAAGATGAGCCTCACAGAAGATTGGCAAAGTAATGAAAAGGCAACCCCTAAAAAATAGAAATATAAATTAAAGACTTTTAAATGTATAAATGTTTTTATCTTCATCATTAATAAAAATACAAATTAAAACAATAAAGAGATGCCATTTTATAGAGAATATTATCAATTTTTTAAAAAAGACATCTAATCTCAACAAAAGCATTAGTTATTTCCAGACTACTGGTAAACTTGTTAGTAAAGTTTTGTTTTCATGAGAAATTTGACAATTTGCAATAAAACCCCCAAAAAGAGCATTTACCTCCCCCAAAATAGAAAAACTAATGAAACAAAGAGCTGGTTGTTTGATTAACAAAATCGATAAATATTTAGCAAAATGGACAATGGGAAAATAGAGAAAAGATACAAATTACTAATAAGGAGTTAAGAAGGATGTATCACTACAGATCTGCAGACATCCAAAGGATAATTAGGGAATGCTGCAAACAACTCTACATATATAAATTTAGTAACCTAGATGAAGTAGACCACCTCCTTGAAAAACCGAACTACAACTCATCCAATATGAAAATAGATCATTTAAGTAACCCTATAACTCTTAAGGTAATTAAATTCATAAGTTTAAATTATTAAAAGGAGGAAAGAAAGAAGCAAAGAAATCTCCAGGTACAGATGGTTTCACTCAAAAATTCTACCAAACATTTAAAAAAGAATTAACACCAGTTATATACAATCTCTACCTGAAAAAAAGAAGAGATGGGGAAACTTCCCAACTCATTCTGTGAAGTTAGTACTACAAAAACTAGACAAAGATAGCACACAAAAAAGAAGACTTCAGACCAACACCCATCATGAATATAGATGCATCATGATAAATTGTGCTTTATTCTAAGAATGCAAGATACTTATTCAACAGTTGAAAAATCATTCAATGTAATCCACCATACTGACAAGCTGAAGAGTAAAAATCATGTAATTATGTGATGCAGAAAAGCACTTGACAAAATTCAACATCCATTCATGATTTTAAAATACTCTCAGAAAAATAGAGGGGAATTTCTCAACTTGATAAGTGGGATCTTCAAAAACCTATTTGTTAGCATTATACTTAATGACAAAAGACTGAATACTTTCCCTGTAAGATCAAGAACAATACAAGAATATCCCATCTTACCACTCATATTACATAATGCTGGAAGTACTCTCCAGTGCAATAAGGTAAGAAAAGGAAAGAAAAAAGCATACAGATCCTAAAAGAAGAAAAAAAAAATCCCTATTTGCAGGTGACATGATTGGCTATGTAGAAAATCCAAGGGAATGTACCAAAAAAACCTCTTAGAATGAGTCCAGCAGGGTCACAGGATACAAGATAAACATACAAAAATCAACTATATTTCTGCATAATAACAATGAACATGAAGACCACTAAATTTTAAAAATATATAGTACCTTTTACAATTACTCAAAAAAATCATATACTTAGGTGTAAATCTAAGAAAACATGTACAAAATATAAGATGAAAACTAAACAATGCTGATGAAAGAAATTTTTTAAAAAGATCTAAATTAATACAGATGCATACTATGTTCATGGATTAGAAAACTAAGCATAGTAAAGATGTCAATTCTCCCCAAGTTATATATAGATTTAACATAATTCCTATCAACATCTCAGCAAGATTTTATTTTAGATATAGAGGAGATTATTCTAAAAATATGAGGACTGGCAAAGGAACTAGAATAACTAAAATAGTTTTTCAAAAGGAAAATAAACTGAAAGGAATCAGTCTACTTGATTTCAGGACTTACATAGCCATAGTTATCAAGCTGTGTGGCATTGGCAGAGAGATAGACACATAGATCAATGTAACAAAATAGAGAACCCAGAAATATGCCTATACAAATAAACGCAACTGATTCTGACAAAAGTGCAAAAGCAATTCAAAGAAGAAAAATAGCCTTTCTACCAAATAGTGCTGGAGAAAATGGACATCTACAAGCAAAACAAACAAACAAACAAAGCCTCACACTAAATCTTATACCTTATACAAAATTTAATGAAATTGCATCACAAACTTAAACGTAAAACATAAAATTTGAAAACTTAAAAAAACAGAAGAAATATCCTTCATTCTGGAGCTTGGCAAAATGTTCTTAGATTTGACACCAAAAGCATGAGCCATAAAAGGAAAATTTGATAAATTGGACTTCATCAGGATTAAAAACTTTTACTCTGTGAAGGACTCTGTGAAAATAAAAAGACAAGCTACAGACTAGGAGAAAATATTTGCAAGCCACATACCTAACAAAGGAATAGTACATAGAATATATGAAGAGTTTTCAAAACTCAACATTGAAAATTGAAAAATCCAATTAGAAAATGAGCATAGTACATGAACAGACATTTCACTGAAGAGGATATTCAGATGGCAAATAAGCCCATGAAAATTGTTAACATCATTAGCTATTAGGTAAATGTAAATTAAAACCACAATTAAATATCACTATACACTTATAAGAATGGCTATAATGAGATATATACATATATATGTGTATAGAGAGATTAAACTCATAAGTTTTCTTCTCTCAGAAAGAGGAAAATCAGTGTTAAGCATCTAAGCATCTCCTCCACAGTCTGTCATATTGACCATCTGATCACCAAATATCCATTTCACTTTCCCTTCCTCCCTTAAAATTCATCAACTTCTTCCTCAAGGAGGACAACCATCCTTTCAGTACAACCAGCTCAGCAACAAAAATCTCTGTGTGATAGGTAGTCCTTCTTTTGTCTGGCAACCTATGAACTAAGAAAAAAATCAAGTTACCTGCACCCACACTACTTTACTCCCCATGTCTGCCACACACATCACAAGTGCAATGGTGAAATAGGGACAGGAATAGCAGAAACATTGGGAGGCACACAGTACCACTGGTCCACAGCAAGGCTGCAGGCCCCTTGGGCAGCATAAAGGCTCCCTATTCTGGGAGAGAGGGAAATGCCTAGATTCTGTTCTAAGGGAAAAATTCCTCTGGGCATTGTTTTACAAAGCTGCTGATTCCATCTTCAGAGATGTGTATCCTTCTCTATTACTTGGTTGGCCTCGTAAAATGTAGATCAGCCGGTATCCTGCCAATATAGGGAGCTTATATTTTTTTGTGTGTTTGTTTTTGTATGTTGCTCTAAACAAAGAATTTTTGGTGAAAATTGTTAAAAATCTAAGTATCTAATAACAGGGAAGGCAAAATTTATCAAGTATGAAATGCTACACAAGTATTTAAAGAAATGAACTAAATAAACATATGTGAGAAAATTAAGTTGTAAAGTAATAAGCACACAGAATAAATCTTGTATTTACAAGCATAAGTTAACACAGACACACAGATAAAATGATATTTTACATGTATGTGTATGTAAATGTATGGGAAACATTTTGGAAGATTACACAACAAACTAAAAAAGACCTCATTCCAATAACTGAAAAATCAGAATTGAGAGTGTTTGTCACAGGAAACTAACCTTCCTGGTAATGTTTTAATTTTTAAACAGAGTAAAAATATTACTTGAGGGATTTAAAAAATTGAAACAAATAATAAAAATAATAACAATTGGAGTGAAAATAAACCAACATGTTAGTAATGGACATTAGTGATCAAACTGTGATTGCGTTTTATTTTCTTTGCTCCATTTAGTGTTTCTCTTGTGTTTCTTAGGAACATATCTTCATATTTAAAATTTTAAATCATATAAAACATTCTAATGAAAATCAATTATGATGCATTCATAAAAGCAGATACTATCCTATTAAAACCTAGATGGGTTTCCTTGACATGGAAAGTTATTCACACTGTCTGGTTAACTAAGGACAGGTTGCAGAGTAGAACATTATCTTTAAAGTTATAGATTGTCGTTGGAAATAATTAATAATCTATAATAAGAATAGAAGAGAGTTTTATTCTAGTCAAACTAAGGACTATAGCCCGGGAGACAGTCTCTCAAATAGCTCTGAGGAACTTTTCCAAAGAAGCATGGTTTTCAGCACAGTTTTATATCTTGTCAGACCAAAGAACATCAAACATGACAGGGTACATTTCTTCGAAGTTTCAATAAAAAGACAGATCAACACATACAGTGACTCAGTATGGCCTTGGCACCAGGAAAGGGAGCCTTATCATCGAAGGAGTACTAGTATTGACATCCCAGGAAAGGAGGCATTTACCTCTACCTTCAAAATGGAATTCTTTACTCCTGGACAATGTACCTTCTGTTTCTGGTTAAAGCAGACGGGCAATGTATGTGTGATAGGCCACAACCCAATCTGTTCTAGTTAGTATAAAGTTTATTATATAAACTTAACTAGTATAAGCCAGAATGACTTCCCCAAACCTCAATATATGATATTTCTTCCATCAGGATTATCATTTGTTTTCAAGAAACAGAAACCCCCACAAGCTAGCTTATGGAGAATTTATTGTAAGGACTCATATCTCACAGATATATGCAAGAAGAAGAGGCACGTCTTATGGAGACAGAGGTGAGCACCATAAAGTTTACAAAGAAGCTATAAATGAAGGGTCAAAGCTGCCATTCCCTGTGAGGTACAGTTTCCCTCAAAAGCATTTACCACGTGAACTACTCTACAGCAAAGGCAGCCTAGAATTTAAGTTCTGAATTGAGATATTGTACCTAGTTGCCTTCTTCCTTGATTTCTTTCTTTTCTGGCTAACAGTGTGGGTGGTCAGTATGCCATAACAAGGACATTTAGAAGTCATCATCTGCATGGCAATGTCTAACTGCCCAGAGATACTCAGCTTCATTTTCAGGTGTTTTCCTCTATTTCACTGCTTCATGGCTCTCGAGGCTGTTGTCCCATCAATTAATTTTATCACTTCAGCTAGATAGAACCCACCATTTTCAGTGATGTTGCTGAGCTTAGCAACTGGAAAGATATATCATTCATGTCAGAGTCTTCTCTACCACTTTTGTAAAGAATACAGCATATAATTTTATCCAAATAACCTCAAACTCTCAGTCTCCAGTGATAATTCAGAAGCAGAATCTCCTGAAAAGAAAATTCCATAATTAAACATAAAAACTTCAATTATATTTGGATTTAATTATAAATAAACCTCAACACCTTTTGAGCAGATTTGCTTCTCAAAGCCACCATGTCTTTAAGAAGTTTATTTCAAACAGAAAAGTAGCAAGTACTATTAAATGCTTCCTTCAAAATTTTACTATGAAATATGGAATTAATACAAAATATCTAATTCCTTCTTTCCTCCACACTCTAATATATCTTCTGAAAGTGGTTCTGAGTCTGCATAATCTGTAAAGGAAAGCTCCTTTTCCTACAGATTTCAGTGTTCTCTGGATGAACATTCGGCTCAAGAGTTTCAAATAAATGCCCTCATCTATAATGGGATAACCCTGCATTTTATTTAGCATCTGATAGTAAACTCTTCAACTAAAATTAATTTTAAATGGCTGTACTTTTTAAGAAACAAAACCAGGACAATGATGCTGTAATTTAAAATTAGGCTAAATGCCTGCTTCCCTTTACTTCTCCACAAAAGGCCAAAGACACTGTTCCTTATCTTTAAATTCTGGAAAAAAACAGTCATTAAAATTGTAGCTTCCTATAGCACAGGGCTTTTCATATTTCCTTTCTGAACATGCATGTAAGAAATGTTCATGTCAACCCAGATTAAAGATGATTTTTCAATGAAATCTCAGGAAAAATAACAATGACAACAACAAATAAAACATATCATAATGTATTTTTAGACTCATAATATAAAACTATAAATAATTTGTTTTAAATTCCCACTAAAACAATCTCAATGATTTTTATCATTCACAAGATTTGGGAGAATTCCTCGGAGGGGTATTTGGAATTACTACTGCAGAAAAAATAATATAATTGGAGGGAAATATAAGTGCCCATGGGGGAGATATCCCCCCCAAAAATTTAAGCAAACAAAAAACAATTAGCTAAGGCAAGAAGCCCAAGAGATCAGGAGCCTGCTTTCATATTTGTTAACCCAGTATATAGCAAATATTCAATCTCTTAGAATTTATTCAACATCTCATAATATACAGGGCATTGTGACAAGCACTGGATAGAAAGAAAAATATAGCATGCTCGAGGCTCTCACAAAGCTTTCATTCCTCTGGAAGAAGCTATGGAAATGTTTGATGAACACAAGTTATCCATGAAGGAATGAATAAATAAATGAATGAGTAAATTGACAAATATTCCTCTATGAGAAAAACTTTATACAGAAAGAGATCATTTAAACAAGCATCCTTCAACAAAAAATTTAGACAGTACCTATAAAATTACTGATAACCATTGTGTGAATTGAATGTTCCAGTTTGATTTGTTTATAAATGTAAACATCTGGTTATCAGACCTGCTATAACAAACAATTGGTCTGTTCAGCACATTGCTGAACCCACAGACTTAGAATAGGGTCTTGCATGTAGCTGCTGCTCAAGAGATATTTGCTGGATAGCTATAAAATGCACGTAATACAGTAAATCGAAATACATTTTAAAAAACACCCCAGGCTCATCAAGCTCTAGGATCAAGCCATCGAGTCAATGGTAGAAACCAAAGTACTTTTTGAGCTATAAGGATTTCCAATCCCTGTTAACTGAATAAATTCGGAATTTTAAGATATAAGGAAAGCAAAGTTGCCTTCCTATTAAAAAACTCAATAAAGCTGACTTATATGAGTTCATGAATAAGGAATGTTGCATATGAGATTTCTGTTCCACTCAACACACCCCCCACCAGAAATCAAACCATTTCTATCTGTCTGTCTATCTATCTATCTGTCATCTATCTATCTGTCATCTATCTATCTATCTGTCATCTATCTCTACCTCTATCTCTATCTCCCTCCCTTGTCCTTGATATTCAGAGGCACCATGAAGTCGGCTGGAAATGGTAAAAACTCAAGTCCAAATTCTTTCTCACATTACCACCTTTCCATCAGACTATATTAGTATGCACAGTAGATAATATGCTATGAAAGTCACTTACCAATAACAAGGCAATCTTTGCATACTAATCTGAGTGGGCAACAGCCATAAAGAACAGATTGCTACTCTTATTGGATGAAGCTAATAAGGGAGCCTTGGGCTAAATAAGTGACAGATCCTCATTTTTATGCATCTCTTCTACCCTGCTTTGACGCACCTCTCAGCTTTCTTTATATTCCACTCAAAGTAGAAAAATCAGCATCAATTTATGAAAACAATTTGACATCCATTCCTGATATTCCTGCTAGTTCCCATATATACTCTGCAATTGTGATATATGAATAATTATTCTATTAGTAGAACAATCACATTTGGCTTTTTTTGTCCTTGAAATCAACCAATGGCTTTTTTGGGGATTTAAGATAAAATATATTCATCTTTCTGTAAAACCAATTCTTAAATGCCTCAATAAATTAGATATAGTGGGTCTCGAAACTAACTACATAATAAATTCCCCTATGAAGATCTTAAAATAATACTGATACCTTGGTGTCACCTCAGAAAAATGGAATCTGAACCTCTGAGAATGTGACTCCAGCCTTTATATTCTTTTAAGCACACTAGGTACTTGATGAACAGTAAGAGTTGAGAACCATTAGCTGTGTTTATTGGTTCAACTCTGAAGAACCAAGGTTACATTTGTGAACCTTTTTAAGACCATAAACACCAAGCGTGTCCTTGGAATACATGTATTCCAGCATGTAAGCAGAACAGGAATAAAGGTTTCTGGGTGGAGCAAATACTTTCCCACTTTAGAGGTTTTTTTTTACTTTTTATTTTGGAATAATTTTAGATTAACAAAGTTACAAAGATAGTACAGAGAATTCCCATATACCCTTCACCCAGCTTCCCCTAATGTTAACATCTTACTTAACCATAACATAGTTTTCAAAACTCGGATCTTAGCATTGTCCCAATGCTATCACTTAAATTACAAGTCTTAATTTGGGCTTCTCCAACTTTTCCACTAGTTTCCCTCTTCTGTTCCAGAATAGAGTCCAGGATACCCATTTGCATTTAGTCAGCATATCTCCTCTGTGAGAGTTTCTGTCTTTTCTTGTTTTGTATGACTTTGACACTTTCGAAGAGTATTTGTAAAATGTTTGCTAGAATATCCCCAATTTTGACTTGCTTAATGCTCCCGCATAATTAGTCTAGGGTTATGGATTTGGGGGAAAAAGCCACAGAGCTGAGGTGTCCTCTAATTGCATCAAATCAGAGGGTGTATGATAATATGACTGGTTACTGGTTATGTTATCTTGATCGCTTTGTTATGGTGGTGTCTGTCAAGCTTCTCCACTATAAAATTACTACTTTTTTCCTTTCTATACTCTATTTCATGGAAGTGAGTCGCTAAGTCCAGTCCATACTTCAGAGGAGGGAATTAACTATTACTTGGAGTTCTTCTGTAAGGATCATTTGTTCCTTCTCCACCATTTATTTATTTCTTCAAGTGTTTATTTTTATCAGTATGGACTCATGAATATTTATTTTATTCTTTGTGATATAATACAATACTATTATTATTTATTTTGTTGCTCAAATTGTTTCAACTAGGAACATTTTGGAAACACTTTGAAGTTGGTTCCCATGTCAATTTGATAAACCCCATTTTTGTTTGTTTGGTTTGGTTTGAGCATTTTTTTACTTTCTGGCATTAACAACAACCTCTATGCTCATCTTCTGTTTTCCATGCCCCAGTCCTAGAATCATCCATTTCTGCAAGGAGCTCTGTTTTCTTTTATTGGAATATGGTCCTTAGAAGCTAAGATCTGAATACTAGATGTGCTCTTTCTAATTGGAGTGTCACTGTGGTGAGTTTTTTTTTTATTTAAACATCTTTATTGGAGTATAATTGCTTTACAATGGTGTGTTAGTTTCTACTTTATAACAAAGTGAATCAGTTATACATATACATATGTTCCCATATCTCTTCCCTCTTGCATCTCCCTCCATCCCACCCTCCCTATCCCACCCCTCTAGGTGGTCACAAAGCACTGAGCTGATCTCCCTGTGCTATGTGGCTGCTTCCCACTAGCTATCTATTTTACATTTGGTAGTGTATATATGTCCGTGCCACTCTCTCACCCTGTCACATATCACCCCTCCCTCTCCCCATATCCTCAAGTCCATTCTCTAGTAGGTCTGTGTCTTTCCCATCTTGCCACTAGGTTCTTCATGACCTTTTTTTTTCCCCTTAGATTCCATATATATGTGTTAGCATACTGTATTTGTTTTTCTCTTTCTGACTTACTTCACTCTGTATGACAGACTCTAGGTCCATCCACCTCACTACAAATAACTCAATTTCGTTTCTTTTTATGGCTGAGTAATATTCCATTGTATATATGTGCCACATCTTCTTTATCCATTCATCCGATGATGGACACTTAGGTTGCTTCCATGTCCTGGCTATTGTAAATAGAGCTGCAATAAACATTTTGGTACATGACTCTTTTTGAATTATGGTTTTCTCAGGGTACATGCCCAGTAGTGGGATTGCTGGATCATATGGTAATTCTATTTTTAGTTTTTTAAGGAACCTCCATACTGTTCTCCATAGTGGCTGTATCAATTTACATTCCCACCAACAGTGCAAGAGTGTTCCCTTTTCTCCACACCCTCTCCAGCATTTATTGTTTGTAGATTTTTTGATGATGGCCATTCTGACCGGTGTGAGATGATAACTCATTGTAGTTTTGATTTGCATTTCTCTAATGATTAAGGATGTTTAGCATTCTTTCATGTGTCTGTTGGCCATCTGTATATCTTCTTTGGAGAAATGTCTGTTTAGGTCTTCTGCCCATTTTTGGATTGGGTTGTTTGTTTTTTTGATATTGAGCTGCATGAGCTGCTTGTAAATCTTGGAGATTAATCCTTTGTCAGTTGCTTCATTTGCAAATATTTTCTCCCATTCTGAGGGTTGTCTTTTCATCTTGTTTATGGTTTCCTTTGCTGTGCAAAAGCTTTTAAGTTTCATTAGGTCCCATTTGTTTATTTGTGTTTTTATTTCCATTTCTCTAGGAGCTGGGTCAAAAAGGATCTTGCTGTGATGTATGTCATAGAGTGTTCTGCCTATGTTTTCCTCTAAGAGTTTGATACTGTCTGGCCTTACACTTAGGTCTTTAATCCATTTTGAGTTTATTTTTGTGTATGGTGTCAGGGAGTGTTCTAATTTCATACTTTTACATGTACCTGTCCAATTTTCCCAGCACCACTTATTGAAGAGACTGTCTTTTCTCTACTGTATATGCTTGCCTCCTTTATCAAAGATAAACTGACCATATGTGCATGGGTTTATCTCTGGGCTTTCTATCCTGTTCCATTGATCTATATTTCTGTTTTTGTGCCAGTACCAAACTGTCTTGATTACTGTAGCTTTGTAATATAGTCTGAAGTCAGGGAGCCTGATTCCTCCAGCTCCATTTTTCGTTCTCAAGATTGCTTTGGCCATTCGGGGTCTTTTGTGTTTCCATACAAATTGTGAATTTTTTTTTTCTAGTTCTGTGAAAAATGCCTGTGGTAGTTTGATAGGGATTGCATTGACTCTGTAGATTGCTTTGGGTAGTAGAGTCATTTTCACAATGTTGATTCTTCCAATCCAAGAACATGGTATATCTCTCCATCTATTTGTATCATCTTTAATTTCTTTCATCAGTGTCCTATAATTTTCTGCATACAGGTCTTTTGTCTCCTTAGGTAGGTTTATTCCTAGATATTTTATTCTTTTTGTTGCAATGGTAAACGGGAGTGTTTTCTTAATTTCCCTTTCAGATTTTTCATCATTAGTGTATAGGAATGCAAGAGATTTCTGTGCATTAATTTTGTATCCTGCTACGTTACCAAATTCATTGATTAGCTCTAGTAGTTTTCTGGTAGCATCTTTAGGATTCTCTATGTATAGTATCATGTCATCTGCAAACAGTGACAGCTTTACTTCTTCTTTTCTGATTTGGATTCCTTTTATTTATTTTTCTTCTCTGATTGCTGTGGCTAAAACTTCCAAAAGTATGTTGAATAATAGTGGTGAGAGTGGGCAACCTTGTCTTGTTCCTGATCTTAGTGGAAATGGTTTCAGTTTTTCACCATTGAGGACAATGTTGGCTGTGGGTCTGTCATATATGGCCTTTATTATGTTGAGGAAAGTTCCCTCTATGCCTACTTTCTGCAGGGCTTTTATCATAAATGGGTGTTGAATTTTGTCAAAAGCTTTCTCTGCATCTATTGAGATGATCATATGGTTTTTCTCCTTCAATTTGTTAATATGATGTATCATGTTGATTGATTTGCATATATTGAAGAATCCTTGCATTCCTGGGGTAAACCCCACTTGATCATGGTGTATGATCCTTTTAATGTGCTGTTTGATTCTGTTTGCTAGTATTTTGTTGAGGATATTTGCATCTATGTTCATCAGTGATTTTGGCCTGTAGTTTTCTTTCTTTGTGACATCTTTGTCTGGTTTTGGTGTCAGGTTATTGGTGGCCTCGTACAATGAGTTGGGGAGTGTTCCACCCTCTGCAATATTTTGGAACAGTTTGAGAAGGATAGGTGTTAGCTCTTCTCTAAATGTTTGATAGAATTCAACTGTGAAGCCATCTGGTCCTGGGCTTTTGTTTGTTGGAAGATTTTTAATCACAGTTTCAATTTCAGTGCTTGTGATTGGTCTGTTCATATTTTCTATTTCTTCCTGGTTCAGTCTCGGCAGGTTGTGCATTTCTAAGAATCTGTCCATTTCTTCCAGGTTGTCCATTTTATTGGCATAGAGTTGCTTGTAGTAATCTCTCCTGATCGTTTGTATTTCAGTGGTTACTTCTTTTTCATTTCTAATTCTATTGATCTGAGTCTTCTCCCTTTTTCTCTTGATGAGTCTGGCTAATGGTTTATCAATTTTGTTTTTCTTCTCCAAGAACCAGCTTTTAGTTTTATTGATCATTGCTATTGTTTCCTTCATTTCTTTTTCATTTATTTCTGACCTGATCTTTATGATTTCTTTCCTTCTGCTGGCTTTGGGGTTTTTTTGTTCTTCTTTCTCTAATTGCTTTAGGTGCAAGGTTAGGTTGTTTATTCGAGATGTTTCCTGTTTCTTGAGGTAGGCTTGTATTGCTATAAACTTCCCTCTTAGCACTGCTTTTGCTGCGTCCCATAGGTTTTGGGTCGTCGTGTCTCCATTGTCATTTGTTTCTAGGTATTTTTTGATTTCCCCTTTGATTTCTTCAGTGATCACTTCGTTATTAAGTAGTGCATTGTGTAGCCTCCATGTGTTTGTATTTTTTACAGATCTTTTCCGGTAATGGATATCTCGTCTCATAGCGTTGTGGTCGGAAAAGATACTTGATACGATTTCAATTTTCTTAAATTTACCAAGGCTTGATTTGTGACCCAAGATATGATCTATCCTGGAGAATGTTGCATGAGCACTTGAGAAAAATGTGTATTCTGTTGTTTTTGGGTGGAATGTCCTATAAATATCAATTAAGTCCATCTTGTTTAATGTATCATTTAAAGCTTGTGTTTCCTTATTTATTTTCATTTTGGATGATCTGTCCATTGCTGAAAGTGGGGTGTTAAAGTCCCCTACTATGATTGTGTTACTGTCGATTTCCCCTTTTATGGCTGTTAGTATTTGCCTTATGTATTGAGGTGCTCCTATGTTGGGTGCATAAATATTTACAATTGTTATACCTTCCTCTTGGATCGATCCCTTGATCATTATATAGTGTCCTTCTTTGTCTCTTGTAATAGTCTTTATTTTAAAGTCTATTTGTCTGATATGAGAATTGCTACTCCAGCTTTCTTTTGATTTCCATTTGCATGGAATATCTTTTTCCATCCCCTCACTTTCAGTCTGTATGTGTCTCTAGGTCTGAAGTGGGTCTCTTGTAGACAGCGTATATATGGGTCTTGTTTTTCTATCCATTCAGCCAGTCTGTGTCTTTTGGTGGGAGCATTTAATCCATTTACATTTAAGGTAATTATCGATATGTATGTTCCTATTCCCATTTTCTTAAATGTTTTGGGTTTGTTATTGTAGGTGTTTTCCTTCTCTTGTGTTTCTTGCCTAGAGAAGTTCCTTTAGCATTTGTTGTAAAGCTGGTTTGGTGGTGCTGAACTCTCTCAGCTTTTGCTTGTCTGTAAAGGTTTTAATTTCTCCATCAAATGTGAATGAGATCCTTGCTGGGTAGAGTAACCTTGGTTGTAGGTTTTTCTCCTTCATCACTTTAAGTATATCCTGCCACTCCCTTCGGGCTTGCAGAGTTTCTGCTGAAAGATCAGCTGTTAACTTTATGGGGATTCCCTTGTGTGTTATTTGTTGTTTTTCCCTTGCTGCTTTTAATATGTTTTCTTTATATTTAATTTTTGATAGTTTGATTAATATGTGTCTTGGCGTGTTTCTCCTTGGATTTATCCTGTATGGGACTCTCTGTGCTTCCAGGACTTGATTAACTATTTCCTTTCCCATATTAGGGAAGTTTTCAACTATAATCTCTTCAAATATTTTCTCAGTCCCTTTCTTTTTCTCGTCTTCTTCTGGGACCCCTATAATTCGAATGTTGGTGCGTTTAATGTTGTCCCAGAGGTCTCTGAGACTGTCCTCAGTTCTTTTCATTCTTTTTTCTTTATTCTGCTCTGCAGTAGTTATTTCCACTATTTCATCTTCCAGGTCACTTATCCGTTCTTCTGCCTCAGTTATTCTGCTATTGATCCTGTCTAGAGTATTTTTAATTTCATTTATTGTGTTTTTCATCATTGCTTGGTTCCTCTTTAGTTCTTCTACATCCTTGTTAAATGTTTCTTGTATTTTCTCCATTCTATTTCCAAGATTTTGGATCATCTTTACTATCATTATTTTGAATTCTTTTTCAGGTAGACTGCCTATTTCCTCTTCATTTGTTAGGTCTGGTGTGTTTTGACCCTGCTCCTTCATCTGCTGTGTGTTTTTTTGTCTTCTCATTTTGCTTATCTTACTGTGTTTGGGGTCTTCTTTTCACAGGCTGCAGGTTCGTAGTTCCCATTGTTTTTGGTATCTGTCCCCAGTGGCTAAGGTTGGTTCAGTGGGTTGTGTAGGCTTCCTGGTGGAGGGGACTAGTGCCTGTGTTCTGGTGGATGAGGCTGGATCTTGTCTTTCTGGTGGGCACGTCCACGTCTGGTGGTGTTTTTTGGGGTGTCTGTGGCCTTATTATGATTTTAGGCAGCCTCTCTGCTAATGGATGGGACTGTGTTCCTGTCTTACTAGTTGTTTGGCATAGGGTGTCCAGCACTGTAGCTTGCTGGTTGTTGAGTGAAGCTGGGTCTTGATGTTGAGATGGAGATCTCTGTGAGATTTTCACCGTTTGGTATTACATGGAGCTGGGAGGTCTCTTGTGGACCAGTGTCCTGAAGTTGGTTCTCCCACCTCAGAGGCACAGCCCTGATGCCTGGCTGGAGCACCAAGAGCCTTTCATCCACACGGCTCAGAATAAAAGGGAGAAAAAATAGAAAGAAAGAAAGAAAGAAAGAGGATAAAATAAAATAAAATAAAGCTATTATAATAAAAACTAAGAAAAAAATTATTAGGAATTAATTTATTAAGAAATTTTTTTTAATTTTTAAAAATAGATTTATTATTTTTTATAATAACAAATAAGAAAAAAATTATTAAGAAAAAAAATTATTAAGAAAAAATTTTTTAATTTTTTAAAATAAAAAATATGAAAAAACTTATTAAGAAAAAAATTCTTTTTAATTTTTAAAAATAGAAAATAAGGAAAAAATTATTAAGAAAACATTTATTGAGAAAAAAAATTTTTTAAGTAAAAAAAAAAAAATTGGACGGACCGAACCCTGGGACTAATGGTGAAAGCAAAGCTATACAGACAATATCACACCCAGAAGCATACACATATACACTCACAAAAAAAGGAAAAGGGGAAAAATTAATATATCCTGCTCCCAAAGTCCACCTCCTGAATTTGGGATGATTCATTGTCTATTCAGGTATTCAACAGATGCAGTTGTTTATGGAGCTTTAATCCGCTGCTCCTGAGGCTGCTGGGAGAGATTTCCCTTTCTCCTCTTTGTTCACACAGCTCCGGGGGTTCAGCTTTGGATTTGGACCCGCCTCTGCATGTAGGTCGCCTGAGGGCGTCTGTTCCCCGCCCAGACAGGGCAGGGTTAAAGGAGCAGCTGCTTCGCGGGCTCTGGCTCACTCAGGCCGGGGGGAGGGAGGGGTACGGATGCGGGGCGAGCCTGCGGCGGCAGAGGCCGGTGTGACGTTGCAGCAGCCTGAGGCGTGCCGTGCGTTCTCCCGGGGAAGTTGTCCCTGGATCAGGGGACCCTGGCAGTGGCGGGCTGCACAGGCTCCCGGGAGGGGAGGTGTGGAGAGTGACCTGTGATCGCACACGGGCTTCTCGGTGGCGGCAGCAGCAGCCTTAGCATCTCATGCCCATCTCTGGGGTCCGCGCAGATCGCCGTGGCTCGCGCCCGTCTCGTCTCTGGAGCTCCTTTAAGCGGTGCTCTGAATCCCCTCTCCTTGCGTGCCGTGAAACAAAGGGGCAAGAAAAAGTCTCTTGCCTGTTCGGCAGCTCCAGACCTTTTCCTGGACTCCCTCCCGGCTAGCTGTGGTGCACTAGCCCCTTCAGGCTGTGTTCACGCCGCCAACCCCAGTCCTCTCCCTGCGATCCGACCGAAGCCCAAGCCTCAGCTCCCAGCCCCGCCCGCCCCGGCGGGGGAGCAGACAAGCCTCTCGGGCTGGTGAGTGCTGCTCGGCCCCGAGCCTCTGTGCGGGAATCTCTCCGCTTTGCCCTCCGCACCCCTGTGGCTGTGCTCTCCTCCGCGGCTCCGAAGCTTCCCCCCTCTGCCACCCGTAGTCTCCGCCCACGAAGGGGCTTCCTAGTGTGTGGAAACCTTTCCTCCTTCACAGCTCCCTCTCACTGGTGCAGGTCCCGTCCCTATTCTTTTGTCTCTCTTATTTCTTTTTTCTTTTGCCCTACCCAAGTACGTGGGGATTTTCTTGCCTTTTGGGAGGTCTGACGTCTTCTGCCAGCGTTCAGTGGGTGTTCTGTAGGAGCAGTTCCACGTGTAGATGTATTTCTGCTGTATCTGTGGGAAGGAAGGTGATCTCCGCGTCTTACTCTTCCGCCATCTTGCCCAGACCTGTGGTGAGTTTTTAAAAGCTGTTTTCTTTTTCACTCAGCATTCATGTCTAAATCCTGCCTTTTGAATAACTATAAAAATTCTCAGAATCTACACATTCAGGTGGAAATACGATTCACTGTAATTTTGAGATAAAAATTCTGTTTCTTACACTGGTGCTAGGTACCTGGAAATATTTATTATCTTGGCTTTCTTCTTCTGGACATTTTTATTATTGATTTAATATATATTATATTCTTTGGTTTTTGCCAGACACATAATGGGTTCTGCTGGCTATCTTTGTTTGAAAATGATAATCATATACCCCCAGAAAAATACTGTATATGTGAATGACCTTCTTTGGCCCTTTCAGTGGTTCTCAAAGTTGATGGACATTATCAAATTTCTGGAGCACCTAACAGCTGGCAGCTGAGTTATTTACCCCACCTCTTACATCAGCTCTCAAGGGCACCACATTTTAGGCAATTAGGTTTTTTAAAATCCCTTTTTTTTAATCCCTTTTTTGTTTGCTTGTATCAAAAGCCTAAAGTGCTCAACAAACAGCAGCTGCTTCTAGTTAAGGCTTTCACTGAGTCTTGCCAGCCTGGGGTATGGGTTAGGTTTAGTCACAGCAGCATTTGCAGCTTATATTCCAACAATGAGTAGAACCAATATCAGAAATTGGTGGGCTTCCCTGGTGGCGCAGTGGTTGAGAATCTGCCTGCCAATGCAGGGGACACGGGTTCGAGCCCTGGTCCGGGAAGATCCCACATGCCGCGGAGCACCTGGGCCCGTGAGCCACGATTGCTGAGCCTGCGCATCTGGAGCCTGTGCTCCACAACAAGAGAGGCCGCGACAGTGAGAGGCCTGCGCACCGCGATGAAGAGTGGCCCCCGCTTGCCACAACTAGAGAAAGCCCTCGCACAGAAACGAAGACCCAACACAGCCAAAAATAAATAAATAAATAAATTTTAAAATGTTTAAATGTAAGTAATTTACTTTAAAAAAAAAAAAAGAAAGAAATTGGTATAAAATCTTGATCATTAAATCCCAACATCGTAATAATGGAATCGCTTCAGAGAAAAGGGGAATAAAATAAAGGTGAGCCTTGTAAAGGATTCGGGTCCAGTGCAATTGTGCAATCAGGGAAACTCAGTAAATATCCATAGCAATTCAAAGGTAAGAATCACACAAAGTAGGAGTGATTTTTTTTTGCTTTAGAGCCACTGTGCCCACTTGCCCTCTTCCAAAACACATCACATGGAAAATAGATTGAAAAGGAATGTGATATACCAGCTCTTAGGGAAGACAAGATGTCTGAAGATAAAATGCCATTTTCTTGGTGTGTGACAAATAGCAACTGTGATGTACAGATTGTTATTTGGTAATCTTCGTTCAGTTGTTTCATTTGTTCAGGGAAAGCCAAACTGCTACAATATGATGTGAAATGCTCTATTGAAAGCATTTACACAGATCTGTGTAACTGTGAGATGGAGGTGCATAAGGCTGCCCAGAAAATTCAAAAAAGCCTGCAAGCAGCAAAACTGAGTCTTCAAGAGTGAATGGACTGCAAAAAGTGCAGACAAAATGAATGGGATAGAATTTGAATGCTTAATCATTTCCCACAGGAAGATAATTGTATTCTTGGACATATAAAACTCTGAAAGCAAGGAAGAATTTTTTTAAATATCAGATTTTTCCATTTGACTTGGTCTACAGTGAGTCTCTAGGTGTTCTGGAAATCCTTCTTTCCTGAAGGGCAAACACAGGCACTTTCTAATTATTTACTGGAATTGCTTCCAGGACTTTATCTATAGTTTTAAAGTATTTACTGTGGCATAACAACCAATACCAGTTTACACACACACACACACACACAAACACACACACACACACCCTTATGAAAGTGATTCATCTCATGCTGAGAAGACAGTGTCATGAAGAATCCTTTAGTCCAGAATCAAAATGCCCTCATTGAAAACAAAACAAGAAGAAAATCTCTAATCTCATTATGCTGTTACCAGAAAGAGCAATCCATTTCTAGTCCTTCCTTAGTTTTTTCTCTGTTTATTTCCTTTCTGTTGCACTGAAAAGATAGGCTTTGCTTTAACAAAATTTGGATAAATGAGAATACAAAATAATCAAAATAAAACAGAGGGATTGATTACATTTCATAAGGATTTCCCAAGAGCCTCCCTTACCAAGTTGAATTTCCTAGTGCCCTTGGAATAGACTTTGATGCTTCAAATTAATTGACAGGAACATTTTCATTTAAAAAACGATTTTCTTGAATCTTAAACCTTTCTAGTCCTATGGTTCCCACTGCCTGATATTCTTTCTATTAACGAAACCACTTATAATACTAGATTAATTGTAATGCTTTGACAGGTAATCAATATTGCTGTTATTTTTCTACTCTGTGCTCTGAAAGAAGTAAAAGAAGTGGAAGGTCTAGTTCCATATTTAAGAATGCCCCAGACCAACTGGGGATACCGAGCACTTTGTACACGTCAGCATGAAAGAAAAATGCAGCTCATAAGTTATAACAAGATAAAACAGAAAAAGAGGAATGATTAAACTTCATTCTGGCAGAGAAACCAGCAAAAGTTTTCTTTCTTTTTTTTTTTAATTAATTAATTAATTAATTAATTTATTTATTTTTGGCTGTGTTGGGTCTTCGTTTCTGTGCGAGGGCTTTCTCTAGTTGTGGTGAGTGGGGGCCACTCTTCATCACGGTGCATGGGCCTCTCACTGTCGCGGCCTCTCTTGTTGCGGAGCACAGGTTCCAGACGCGCAGGCTCAGTAGTTGTGGCTCATGGGTCCAGTTGCTCCGCAGCACGTGGGATCTTCCCAGACCAGGGCTCGAACCCGTGTCCCCTGCATTAGCAGGCAGATTCTCAACCACTGCGCCACCAGGGAAGCCCAGCAAAAGTTTTCTTGAAGGTGAGACTAGTATCCAGTAGTTCTCAGTACAGCTAATATCTTCTTTTTTTCTTTGTGAGTCACAGGTGTAATTCATAATAACACCGTAAAGCACAGAAAAATCCACCTCAGTAGACTAGAAATCTGGCATTTAAAGGCAGCCCTCCCAGAAGACACTACAAGGAGAATAGCAGTGAAACCCACAACTATGCAAATTAGGAGAAGACACTAAATGACACATCTTAGAATCATATTATTTTAGAAAATGGGTTTCCAAATACTGGAAACGTTTGAACAGAAGGGGACTTCTGAAATTAGATCAAGATACACTAAACATTATCAGTATTTTCCTTCAAATGCCTGAGGCCATTTCCCAAGAGGTACAGAATTCTACATTTTAAAAAGGTTTCCGTAGATGATTCTATTGAACCATTACCCAGGGTGAAGAGGAGCTCTTAGGGACCAAGGGGGCTTGGAGGACACTTAACTCTGATCATTCCAGCATAACTTTGATTCGTTTTAAATATTAAAATTCAAAGTAAGATTCCCTTTGAAAATAATTGTCTTGCCGCTTAAAAATAAGTGCAAACATCAATGAACATTTTGATTTTAATTCTGTTTTCAACTCAACAGACTCTCTTCCTATAATAAGACTAGAATTGCCAGGATCTTCTCTAACAAGGATTTCAACTGTCCTGTTCAATGCCATGTATAGCACTAGAGCACTTAGCATTTTTTCATTTTTATAGTTTTTTAGACATGTTTATCCAGGCACATTTTAACAAAAGATGTCTATGATTTACAAAACAGCAACATTTTAGATATTTTGACAGCAAAATATTTATCTCCTAAAGAAATAAAGGTCCATTTGCTTATATATTTTGGCAAGAAATTGTTTTCTTTTGAGGAATTTTTTTTCTTAATTTTATGTATTTTTGGCTGCGTTAAGTCTTCATTGCTGCACGCTGGCTTTCTCTAGTTGCGGGCGAGCGGGGGCTACTCTTCGTTGCAGTGTGTGCGCTTCTTCTCATGGTGGCTTCTCTTGTTGCAGAGCATGGGCTCTAGGTGCATGGGCTTCAGTAGTTGTGGTATGCAGGCTCAGTAGTTGTGGCACTTGGGCTCAGTGGTTGTGGCTCGCATGCTCTAGAGCGCAGGCTCAGTAGTTGTGGCGCATGGGCTTAGTTGCTCCGCGGCATGTGGGATCTTCCCGGACCAGGGATCGAACCCGTGTCCCCTGTATCAGCAGGCAAATTCTTATCCACTGTGCCACCAGGGAAGTCCTCTTTTGAGGATTTTAAAATACTACTTAAATAGTTTCAATTTTTTTCATTGATGGGAGTAAGGGCCTGAGTTGTTAAGGGTCTTAGTACAAAAAACTCTGGCTCAAACCTTTGATAATCTTTTCCCACATGATTTGCCTGGAACAGCATAAATTCTGAAAACTTCTGTTTGATGAAAATATACCATAATTAATAACTGTGCTTTTGTTCATGTTTCCACAGATTTCTAGTTTACTACCACAGAGCATGAACTTAGATACGCATTTCCTAAACTATTTTCTATTCAATATTAGAGTTCTGTAACATACTTATGGGTTTTAATGTGAGAATTATTCTTATGGCAAAGCATTTGGAAAGGAGTTTAAAGGTGATACAAGTTTATTTACTGGTGGCTTCTTAGAGTGTGTTTGTATGCACTGTGACTCCCAAGAGGAAAACAAAGTAAATTGCTTAGGGAACTCTTTCTTTCAAGGATTATCTCCTGGGATTGCTCCTCTGCAAAACACTTTTAGAAAGTCACTCACATAGACATTTCCTCCATTTTAAAAGTTTAGCTGTATTGAACACACATGCATACACTGCAGGAAGTGCTGATGGGATACATTCAGAAAAATTCTTTGGTTGATTTACTGAAAAATTTAATTTTTTTCAAGACTGATAAATTATTAATTGCCTAAAGACCTTGTATTGTTTTAGTTTGGTCATTTAAAAGTAACCTCTTTTTCAGGCAAAATCCATTTATTCCTACAATTCTTAAATTGAGTATCTTTCAAAAAAGAAGAGATTTTTATCTTCCTAAAATGGTACAAGTATGGATCTGCCCAAAAGTTGTAGGATGGAAAAAAAAATGTATCTCTGATAATACATTTTGGGTTTGAGAGTTCAAGGTCTTTAACACTCCAATTCCTCTGTTATCTGAGAGTCTAGAAAAAATTCCCAGCTTTGCCCATCATTTAAGTATTCCCTGACTGTCTTAGTCTTTTCAGGCTACTATAGCAAAATACCACAGACTTGGTGGCTTATAAACAAGAGAAATTTATTTCTTACAATTCTGGAGGCTAAAAGACCAAGATCAGGCTAGGCTGCCAGCCTGGTCTAGTTCTGGGGAAGGCTCTCTTCTAAGCTGTAGACTGCACACTTCTCATTATGTCCGCATGGTAGAAGGGGCAAGGGAGCTTTCTTGGGCCTCTTTTATAAGGGCATTAATCCCATTTATGAGAGCTCTACCTTCATGATCTAATCACCTCCCAAAGGCCTCACCTCCTAATACCATCACACTGGGCAATAGGATTCCATTATGTGAATTTGGACAGGGTGGGGGTGGGGCATGAACATTCAGACCATAGCCCTGATTATTTTTATTATGAGTCTGAAGTCAAGAAAATCTCTTATAGACTATGGACCAATAAATATGGACTAGAGGATGGTGGGGTGGAGTGGAAAGAGCAGCATCTCTGTTGGAGAGCCCATTATCAGTGTTTCATGGCCTCATTCTTGAACATGAATGGATTAATCAAGGAATGCCAGATGTTAAAGTAAAGCCAGAATCATGGAAGAGAAAAACTAAGCTAAGTAAATAAGGGAAAAAACACTTGGAGGAATCAGAAATAACTTAGGGAACAAAGGAAAACCAAAAAGCACACGTTTAATTCCTTCCTTCCAAGTGATTCAAGAAGATATTACTTCCCTATGTTATGAGGAGTGCTGTCTCCAAATCTAATTTATGGGTTACAAATCTCAGTTTCTTTGCATGTCTAGTAATTTTTGTTTGAAAATGAGTTAATTGTATATAATATACTGTTTTATTTTTCTGAGGGTTAGTTTTTTGGTCCTTGTACTAATAGGAAATTGACTTAATTCAATCTGTGAAATTTGTCTCATGTGCAGTGTGCAGCTACCTACCTAACTATCTCTCTATCTTCTATAATTTTAAATTTGGTTCCTATGAACCAAATTTAGACCAGATGTTTGTAGATCAGATGTTTGAAGCTATTAAAATATTGACTGGATAAGGAACAGATTCAAAGACATAGAAAATTTGTACAATTCCCTAGACTTTCAGGGTTTTGTTCAGGCTCCATGGGATCGCCTATGTGAGCACATAGTTTATCAGTCAGCAAAAAATATGGAGTATTTGCTATCTCAGCTTACAAAATCTCCTCCCTTACATTAACAGCTCCAGTACCATCTGTCATGAACTAAGTCTGCCACCTTCAGCTCAAGCTGGGGGTGAAGAGAATACCCCAAGACAAGGAAGTAACAAATCACATTTTTACCTAAGAGTAGTTTGTTGACTTTTTTAAATTAGTAAACATTTCTCATACTTTTGCCTGTCTTTGACCATTTTCCAGTGTTTTTTCAATTATTTTTAGTAATATTTTTTGGTGTATGCTTTTCTCTGCAGAAAAGTATCTCACAGCTTTATCAAGCTGCCAGAAGTAAGGTCACTTCTTATATTTTCATTTCCCTCACTATTATAGATTTGAGCATCTTGTGTTTATATTGACCTTATATCTTATTACCTAAATGCATTTAAAATTTTCTGCATAGACAAATCAAACAAATAAAAAATAGCAGACCTAAAAAATATAGCCATAATACTACTACTAATAATATTAAATGTAAAGGACCTAAATAGTCTAATCAAAAGAGAGACTGTTCAACTGAATAAAAATTCAAGAACCAACTATATACTGTCTATAAGAGATGTACTTAAAATCAAGGACAGTATAGGTTGAAAATAAGAGGATGAAAAAATATCATAAGAACAGTAAGCGTAAGAGATCCAGTTAGATATAGTAATATAGAAAGATAGACATTAAGAAAAGGCATACTACTAGTGACAAAGAAGGACATTTTATAATGATACAAGAGTCAAGACAGCAGGATGACATAACAATTATACATGCATCTAATAAAAAGTTCAAAAACATGAAACAAAAACTAATGAAAGTGAAAAAAAAATCAGTGGAGATTTCAATATTCCTCCCACTGTAACAGACACATCAAGAAGATAGAAAACAAGTAAGGATATAGATGCCTTTAACAGTGCAATCAATCAATTTATCCTAATTTATATCTATCAAACACCCAATAACAATAAAATACATTCATTTTCAAGTGCACACAGAATATTAACTAGGCCAAATGCTATGCCAGAGAAGGTATCTTAATAAATTAAAAGAGATTAAATTCATATGGAATATGTTCTGGAAATCAACAGAATTAAATTAGAAATCAATAAAAAAAAGAAATCTGGAACATCTACAAATATGCAGAATGTTTAAAATATCAAGCACATTTTCTAAATAGCTCAGAGGTTGAAGAAGAATTCACAAAGGAAATTAGAAAATATCTTGAACTAAATAAAAAATGCAAATACAGCATATCAAATTTGTGAAATGCAGCTAAGACAGTGTTTATGTGGACATTTAAAGCTATTAATGCTTGTATCAGAAGACAAGAACAACAAAAAAACAAAGATCTAAGCATCTGCATTATAAAGTTATAAAAAATTAAAGCTAAAGTAGTTTAGTAGAAGGAAGTAGAAGAAATAATAAATATCATAAAGGAAGTCAATGTAATGGAAAATGGACAAACAGTAGGGGAAATGAATAAAATTAAAAGCCAGACACAAAAGAATATGCACTATATGGTTCCATTTTTATGAAATTCTAGGAAAGAAAAAACTACAAGGACAAAAAGTAGAGCTGTGGTTGCCTGGTGCCAGGGATTAGTTGAAAGGAAATAAGGGAACTTTTTGGACGTGATGGAGCAGGGCCAGTTCATTGTGTGACATGTGCAGTCTCACAGGGCCTCAAGCTCAGAAGGGCTCTACCTCTGGTTTAATGCTCAGTTGTCACTATTTTGAAATTTTTAATAATATTTGAACAAACACACCCACGTTTTTGTTTTACTCTGAGACCCTCAAATTATGTAGTCAGTGCCAGATGAAACTTTTTTTTTTGTGGTGATTGCTTGACTCTATACATTTACCAAACTCACCAAACTGTACTGTTAAATGAGTGGCTTTATTGTTTTAAATTATAAACAACAGAATAAAGCTTTAAAATACAAAAGAAATAGGAGGAACAATACGATTTTACTTTGCACATCATGCTAGCAAAACATTTACATACAAATCTATAAGACATATTGCCAGGAAGTATGTGTATATGTAATTTGATTCGTTGATGTAAGAAATGAGTCTGCTGCTTATTTGGAAGACTACTTGAAAATATCTGTTGACATCAGTTACACCTAGGTATTTTGATACAACAATTCCACTCTTGTGAATCTATTTTCTAAAAAGAAAAGAAATAATTATCTATATTTGATGATAATTATAGCAGCATTGTTCATAGTAGTCAAGAACTGATAAAAAGTAAAAGCCCATCAATAGAGGAATGGTTTGATATATGTTGGCACATTTATGTATGAAATATTTTGTGGCAATTAAAAGTGACATACTTATGGGACTTACCTGGTGGTGCAGTGGTTAAGACTCCATGCCCCCAATGCAGGGGGCCCGGGTTCGATCCCTGGTCAGGGAACTAGATCCCACATGCATGCCGCAACTAAGAGTTCGCATGTCACAACTAAGGAGCCCGCGTGCTGCAACTAAGACCCAGCGCAACCAAATAAATAAATAAATATTTTTTTAAAAAAAAGAAATATCTAGGGAGCTTACTAAATAAAATTTCAGTTTAAAAAAACAGTGACATACTTACATTACATGATTTGGAGTGATTTCTATATGGTTTGTTGAGAAAAGCAAGATACATAAAATAATCTATGATATCTTTCCATTTTGGTAAAACAAGCATCCACACAACAAAAATCTGTATATCTATCTTGATATCTGTACAGGGATAAATTAGTACAGAGAAAACTATGGAAGGACTCTAAGGAATTGGAATGGTCATGTTATAGACATGGGTAAGAAAACTAGAATGTGGCTTTTTTGAAAAGGTCTTCTGAACAATTTATTTTATTTACCATTAGATCTCTGATACACTTTTATAAATCAGTAATTTTAGTAAAATATCATCAAAATATCTGGCTTTGAAGGCAAACAGATTTAACTTCATATCTGATCACCATGTTCTAGATGTACTCATTTTTAAAGTTATTCAACCTCTTTTTAAATTCACGACTTATTTTGCAGGTTTATGGTGAGAATTAGGATAATGTCTGTAACGTTCTTGACACCTGGAAAGGTATTAATAAGTGCAATGAGTATTTATTTTATCATGGTAGATACTTGGTAATACTTCCTTACTAATGTGTCCATTTTGGTTTTATACTTATGGAACACTTCAGTACTCAGAAAAATGCTTTAAACATAGAATGATCACAAATATATGTTGAAAGAAGCATTAAGCCTTAAGTAATACATCAACAACTATCTATCAATCATAATAGTTAATTAACCAAAATCTTCCAGACTGGATAATAAAGGCAGGTCTCAGCTTCTGATTTACTCTAATAATGAAATTTTCCTATTCTTAAAGCATAGCAAGACTAGTCATTCATCAGAGTTGCAATTCAGTAATTAAAGACAAAGCCTTTGGATGTTTACATGGGGAAATAAAAATAAGGTTCTGTAACAAGGCTGATCATATAATTTATCATCCAAACCAGGATATTTTAAGACTGAAGGTAAATGGGCAGAATAGGAGAAGGGAGTAAGGTGTATGGTTAACCCACAAGATGTTGAGAAGATAGGTGTTTGCTCCAGGTGAACTAGGACGGTGTATTCCTGATTCCTGCATAAGGACAGGCTGTGGGGAATAGCTCATCTGGAAACTTAAGTTGAGGTCTCAAGAATCTGCACAGAGTGCTTCTCCAATATGTTCAGCTTGTGGCCTGAATCCTACTCCAAATTTGAGAGAGGTTAGATACAGTCTATAAAGACCACCTTCTAGGAGCTGAGTTATTTAAAAACCTATAATCAAGAAAAGTCCAAGTGCAGGAAGAATTGCTCCATATTATTTGCAGTAAGGAAAAAGATGCTTACTTTGTCTCTTCTGAGTTTATCTATGAGGATTTACATGAAATGTACAAGAACTAAGTCTCTGGACTTGAGAAATTTGTTGGCAGAGAGTGTCACTTTTAACAGTGGTTCAGTAAGCAATGCAGCCAGAGGATTACGTTCAGAGAAGACAGCTAAAAGAGAATAACAGGTAGATGGTATACAAGTGAGACTTCCAGAGTATAAGAAAATGGTATCCTGGAATGGGAACCATAGTAGGAGAATGGAAACTAAAAGATTAGTAACCTCACAGAAAATGTGGGCCAAGAAGTAGTCAGGTACTAGTTAAGAGGCTTCAGCAGAAAGTACAGGGCATCAATAGAAAAAATGGAAATTGATGCTAAGCCAAAAAATCTGTGAGTCAGAATTGTCTCCCACATTTGAGATTAGATCATCTAAAAGTGGACATCTAGAAGGACATCTGACCTTAACTCTGAAGGGCCACAGGGTAGAAAGCAAAGTAGGTCTTGACACAGTTCTACACAATCTAGATTCCTGGCTATCTGAAAGCTCAGTTTCCTGGCACCTTTTCCTCTAGGAAATTTACAATTCACTGAGTGTCATATCATTATCAGATTTTGATGTAGACTTGAAATAATGAAATACAGTAGTAAATTCTTGAAACTGCAGTTCCTATCTGCCTATCTCTGTTCAGGAGAGAGGGCAAATGAAAATGACTTTGCAGCCTCCTGGGACTGGCCTCTTGGGGGCAGATAATCAGACAGCAGAACTTGGTGCCATCAAGTCCTCTGAAAGCTTTTCAATAAAGCACTCATGATTTCCTTCCTCCTTCCAAGTGTGTTGCTGAATTCATTATGGATGGAGATATATTCAAAATCAGATTTATCTATGCCTGATGGCCTTAAGCTGACACTGCTTTCATCTCATCTACCTGGCAGCCATAGTTTGGAAGCTCTAGTTTGCACAAGACAAAAAGCTCATTGCCCATTAAAGAAGGGACAGTGAGCTAGCCTTCCTAGTTAGACTAGACCTTCAGATTGTTGTCATGGTGGGGGTGGCAATTCATTCTTAGAATAGAGTTATGGAGGATTTTTAGTTCTCTTTTTGCAGGCATACCATACCTTCCCAAGCAAGGAAGGGACTTGGCATTTAATAATAGCATATTAATAATTAAAGTTTGGAACATTACTGGAAATTATATGACCTCTATTTCATATTCTTGGTAAATTTTTTTAATTCTGGCATTCTGGTTATCTAAATAGGAAATCAATTAAAAATGTGGGTTATTTGCTGTTTTTTATCATGTAGCTTCTACATGTGGTTTTCATTTTAAAAAATTATTATTTATCACTATAAAAAATAACAATAGAAACAAAATAAAAATTAACCCGAAGTCCAACTTCAGCAATTTTTATCAGTATGATTTTGATATATGTTGTTTCAACACTCTTTCTATGCATATATAAGTTAGCCTTATAAAATTGGGATTATTGAATACTAGCTTTTAAAAATAAAAAGATACGTTGTTTTTCAAAGCAACATATATTCAATGCTTTTCTTTATCAATATATTCTTAGAAAAGCTGATTACAAATGATGGGTTATACACATATATTCGCTTGCTTATTCCCATCTTATTCCACTAAGATGGAAAGTGAAGGGATTTTTTTAAAAAAAGCCATCAGGAATCTACAAGAACAAAAATAGCTGAAAAGAGGCAAATGCAGCCAACTTTTGGAAGTGGAGACAGATGAGTGGGTGGTAACTGATTTAGCAAATACAAGAAAGCAGAATCCTACGTTGGCAATGGGGAATCCCAGACAGGCATAGGAATCGACAATGCCAACTACCTCTGAATAGAAGTGAAGGTGAAATTAAAGTGAGAAGCTCATGTCGGAGTCTGTTATATCCCCTCAGCTACTTCCTACCATACTTAAGCAGATTTTGGACTCTTCCTTACTTGAGATTTATGCTCTGAAGAGGATAACTGAAGGGTCTCTGCAGTTGAGAGATAGGGAGACAGGTGTAGTTGGGGTACCTGCCAAAGTGAAAATGGAGAAATAAGTGTAGGTTTATATAATGAAGGATGAGATTCCTAGCTTTTGTTTGTTTGTTTGTTTTCCTACTAGCACCCAGGCACCCAGGCCTAAACACTCTAGAAAGGAGATTGAAAAACTCTTTTCTAGAGAATCTGACAAGCCATGAGGAAATATATAACAATATTTATAGTAGGGTTATCCAAACACACACACACAAAAACCCAGACAGATAACACAACAATGAAACCATAGTAAACAAGCCCCACCTACATTCGTAGTTTAAGATCAGCATTTTAATCTTCTAATCTTAAACATGAGCAGACAACCAAGGATTACCTGCCATTTGATGAAATTCTCAAAACATGAAAGACAGAAAACAGACAGAAAAAAAGAGAGATAACTTAGAAGAAACAGACTCTGCAGGAAAAGAACACCTTTCCTCAACTTTTATCTCGAAAATTGTCAAACATTAAGAAAAGCGGAATAAATAGTGCAATGAGTATTTTACTATGTCTTTGCTTGATATTGCTCTCTTTCTCTCTCTCCGCTCACCCTTCTCAAATGCTGAATTTCACTCCAAAATAATTCATCATATATCTCCTAAAAATAAGTGCTTTCACTGTGTAATGTCACTTTCACATCTAAGGAAGTTGATAATAATTCTATATTATTTATCTCCCATATTATCCCACAAATGATTTTTATTGGTGCTTCATTTTTATTCCATTTCATGAATTTCATTTTGTGTGTGTGTCTCTTAAACTCTTTACCATAGAACAGTTCCTCTGTCCTTTGTTTTTCATGACATTTAACATTTTGAGTTCAGTTGTCTTGCAGATAGAACATCCTACATTCTAGATTTGATTATTTCATCATGATCTCATTTAACTTATTTCCCTGTTTCTTGTATTTCCTGAAAATAGGTCTACTCTATAGATGATGTTATTTTATGCTCTTATTATATCATGTTAGAAGAGCATATAAATTTAGATTGGACCACCAATAACAATAATTAATGAGGCTAAATTCAATCACTTGGTTACCGTGGTTAACCAGATCTAAGAAGAGAAATCTGAAGGAAAGGAGCTATAACTGACATCATAAGAAAGGCAAAGTAAGATTTTGCAACTATGAGATAAGAAGAGAAGGTTTTACAAGCATTAAAGGGTACTGAAAAATTCTTTAGAAATAAATGCATAATGGTAAATATGCAAAAGTCAATAGAAGGTATGGAAGATAAAGTTGAGGTGATTGTCTAGAAAGCGGGGCAGAGGTGGAGGGAGGCTAAGAGAGATAATATAAGAAAGTTAGAGGAAGAGTCCAGGAGACCCAACATATGACTAACAGCACTTCCAACTGAGTAGAAAAAAAGTGAAGGTGATAACATTATTAACAAGATAATTCAAAAAAATTTCCCTGAGTTGAAAGATGTGCTTCTAGATGGAAAGCATCACTAAGGACCCAGCATAATACACAGTGTTTTTTTCCTCTATATTTGCTCCATTAACCTGTCTTCTCTTACACCGTAAGATTTTATTTATTGTAGCAAATATGTCAATGCTTGGTAGGGTATGTCCCTCTTCATTCTTTTTGTTCAAAATTTAAAAAAAATTTTTACTCATGTCAATTTCATCATGATATTTAATCTCATTTTGCAAAAAATGTCCTTCCCCAAAGCCTATGTAAGTTTTGATTAAGATTGCCTAAGTGTGTATATATATCTGAGTTTAAGTTTTATCTTTACAATGGTAAGGTTTCCCATTCAAAATTATTTATTATATACAATCAAGTCATCTTTTATATCCTCTGCTGTCTTTGATTGACTGATTCATCAATAAATTCCACAGTTTTTTGCTAAGTTAATTCCTAGGCACTTTGTAAATTTTTTATTTCTATAAATGGTATCTGTTTGCCATTACATTTTCTGTATTTATACCTTAGACGTAGATTTAAAATAAAAACAGAGGAGGCCAGCATGGGAAAAGCTGTAAGCAGCCCTGTTGGGTGAGTGCTTTCTGAGCAAACTAGCATTAAGTTTGCACTGCTCAAACCAGAGCCCACATCTGGTCTGGACTGGTATTAAGGTCCCAGGTGGCTACAGACTGGGTTACTCCTACAGGAGTGTCCAGGCAGAGATGATTTAGTAGCCTAGTTGTGATAATGTCAAGCATTTCATGATTGGTTTAGAGGTTGAACTGCAAAAGTAGCAACTGAGATAAGACTTTTTTTCCTATTAAAGGACAATTGAAGGATGTCCTGGGCTTCTTTACCATGTGCATTCACTTAACTTAACATAGAAAATTATTGATCTACAAATCCAAGTCCTCTGATTTGACATCCTTCTGTGCAACTCTTTAAAGCAAAGTGGTGTAGTATGTCCAAAGGAAACTGCTAATTTTGCAAATGTACAAAATCATCTTAAAATGTATTCCTTAATATTTATTTTAAAAATTGAATTTAATATTACTTAGCTTAAAAAACAAAAATATATAGAGAAAACTCTTAGAGAAAACAACACCAAGGAACAATTTCTTACTGATTCCAAACTGTAAATACTCCTAGCTTTTTCTTTTTCCTTGAAAATTCCAGAAAGGTAAACACTTAGCTTATTTTCTTGATTTTTTACTTAAGCTATGGGATTAAAAGACTCTTAATTTTGATTATCTCAGTTGCTTTCTTTATTTGAATATCTCTGTGGCTAATACACACAGAAGGATATCAAGTTTCTGAAGTCCTAGGTGTTCCATTTCAAAGAGTCTCATTGTACATCAGCATTAGCTTTATTGTACCATGATTCTGTGTAAATAATTTCCACTTGCTACAAGCAGGAGATAGTCCTGGCAGGGAGTCTATCTGGTGTGGATATTCTAATAGTAATCTCCTTTCCAATCTTGTATATGAAATTCATCTATTTAAGCTTCCTGTTTCTACGTGGGTCAATTTTGCTAAATGACAACTTACCAGGAAAGCATTTCCTTTAAGTTTTCATACATGTTACACTAGAGTTGCTTATAATATTTTCATGTACAACTAAATTTATAACTTCTGCATCTGTGGCTATGTCTCCTTTCTTATCTAATAGTCAATATTTTGGGTCTTCTCTCCTTATTGTTCATTAGATTTGTTAGGGTCTAAACAGAGAAGGGCTCTTGCCAGAGAAGCAATACCAGAGAGCTCTGAGTGAGAATCAGATCTTCCCTCTATAGCACTAGGTGTCAGAGAAAAATGAGGTGGAGTCTACAGACTTTTCAGAATTCTCTTTCCCCGCCAAGTTGTTATTCATATGGCACAGCCCAGAAAGATGTTCACAGATGTGCTCTCCTCCTATATTCTGATATGTGGGAAATGAGGCAGCAAGAAGGAAGGACACAGCCTATCAAATATTGAATGAAAATAAATACTAATGGAATGAGGAATTCATTGTATAGAAAGGTAGGCTGTGACTATTCAAAAATACAACTGAATCAACATTTTTTATCAGAGAGAATACTTTATGCTCATATATGTTCTTGAAAATTAAGCAAAATAAAATCAATATGAATAATGTTGGGCTAGAGAGACTAACTATGTCTGTAATTTTGAGCATGTGCCCTAAGTCCACAAGCGTTGAAAACCAATGTGTTCAACTGCACACAGTCCTACATGCTTCTGTGCTTTATCCCTATGATTGCCTGATAGACAAGTGCTAGGAGGAAAAACTGAACCCCAGTCTCCTTGACACCCAGACAGATCTCTTTCTAAATCACTGTCATTATCCAGATCCAGAAAATCTGAATAAGGAGGAGAGAGAGGAAGGAAATGGAGAAAGAGAGAGAGAGAGAGAGAGAGAACAAAAACACTCAAGACTGGGTATGAGAATGGAGACCAACATGAAGTATGAAAAAAATAAACAATTGTAAAGGAATACACATACAACTTGTTGGAACACCAATAGTATTCTTTGAAAGACTGGGGTAATTCTAGAACAAAAAAGTCTTAATCTGCATTCTGAGAATACAGAAAAGGAGGCTGAAGGGAATAGAGCTGCCCTGAATCTACCAAGAAGCATGAGATGTAGAGTGAAGACTGTAAGATGACTTACCTTAGGAAATTCTTTTGATTTCCCCAAAACCAGTATGAGGTTGAGAGTGTAAAAGAGAGTCCTTATATTTTGAGTTCTGGGACCCATTCAAAACCATGGAATCATTAATAACCTACATTTCTTTTAAAAAATGCAATGAGACATTCTTATGATCAATCTGAATTAAAACAGGGAAAGAGGAAGATTTGGCTGGTTTCTATTTCCCTGGGATTGGTAAGAAGAATTAACTGATGAGGATGGAAAGATATTTATCTTATAGGTAGGAGAACTGTACTCAGAAAACTATAAGACACTGATGAAAGAAACTGAAGGTGACACAAACAGATGGAAATATATATCATGCTCATGGTTTGGAAGAATTAATACTGTTAAAATGACCACACTATCCAAGGCAATCCACAGATTCAGTGCAATCCCCATGAGAATACCAATGGCATTTTTCACAAAACTAGTACAAATAATTCTAAAATTTGTATGGAAACAAAAAAGACCCTGAATAGCCAAAAGAAACTTAAGAAGGAGAACAAAATAGGAGGTATCACACTCCCTGGTTTCAAGCCATACTCTAAATCTACAGGAATCAAAACAATATGGTACTGGCACAGAAAAAGACACGTAGATCAATGGAACTGAATAGAGAGTCCCTCAGGCTGAGGCTTATCCAGCGCTCGTGGGAGAGGAGGAGATGATATTTAAGAAGGAGCGTTTTAAACAGAATGTAAGTTAATTGAAAATGACAGGAAAGCTATGGAACTTGCCAATGAAATTGTAAAAGACAGAAAAGAGGGGTATTTGTTAGAGTAACTTTAAAAAACAATAATGCAGAAAAAGAAAAAGAAAACTTCTTCAGATTATTATCTCTGCTCGACATCCTGTTACATGCATATTATAGGTACGGACAACTGTTGCTACCATGTGTGAATAAGATACTAGTTCCAGATTCCCCAGTTACATACAAATATTAAGGACACACAAAGATAATTCAAAATAAGACATATATACAAAACTTGGATAATTAACCTGTAGTTCAAAATCAAGGAAAAATTTTATTTAGCATGAGATCTTCCCATCAAGTATTTGATAAACAATCATTATAATAGGCTAAGAATATATTAATAGGGAAAATCTGACACATTTTAGAGCGCTTTTGTAAATCTAATTCCCACAAAAGCAGATAATGTTGACAAAACTATTAAAAAGCAAGGCAGTCTTGCCGCAGAACAGAATAAAGAAAAAAGAATGAAAAGGAATGAAGACAGCCTAAGAGACCTCTGGGACAACATTAAATGCAACAACATTCGCATTATAGGGGTCCCAGAAAGAAAAGAGAGAGAGAAAGGACCCAAGGAAATACTTGAAGAGATTATAGTCAAAAACTTCCCTAACATGGGAAAGGAAATAGCCACCCAAGTCCAGGAAGTGCAGAGAGTCCCAGGCAGGATAAACCCAAGGAGAAACACGCTGAGACACATAGTAATCAAATTGGCAAAAATTAAAGACAAAGAAAACTTATTGAAAGCAACAAGGGAAAAATGACAAACAACATACAAGAGAACTCCCATAAGGTTAACAGCTGATTTCTCAGCAGAAACTCTACAAGACAGAAGGGAGTGGCATGATATATTTAAAGTGATGAAAGGGAAGAGCTACAACCAAGATTACTCTACCTGGCAAGGATCTCATTCAGATTCGATGGAGAGATCAAAAGCTTTACAGACAAGCAAAAGCTAAGAGAATTCAGCACCACCAAACCAGCTCTACAACAAATGCTGAAGGAACTTCTCTAAGTGGGAAACACAAGAGAAGGAAAGGACCTACAAAAACAAACCCATAACAATTAAGAAAATAATAATAGGAACATACATATCGATAATTACCTTAAACGTGAATGGATTAAATGCTCCAACCAAAAGTCACAGGCTCACTGAATGGATACAAAAATAAGACCCATATATATGCTGTCTACAAGAGACCCACTTCAGACATAGGGACACATACGGACTGAAAGTGAGGGGATGGAAAAAGATATTCCATGCAAATGGAAATCAAAAGAAAGCTGAAGTAGCAATACTCATTTCAGATAAAATAGAGAATGTTACAAGAGACAAGGAAGGACACTACATAATCAAGGGATCAATCCAAGAAGAAGATATAACAATTATAAATATATATGCACCCAACATAGGAACACCTCAATACATAAGGCAACTGCTAACAGCTATAAAAGAGGAAATCGAGAGTAACACAACGATAGTGGGGTACTTTAACACCTCACTTACACCAATGGACAGATCATCCAAACAGAAAATTAATAAAGAAACACAAACTTTAAATGACACAATAGACTATACAGATTTAATTGATATTTATAGGACATTCCATCCAAAATCAGCAGGTTACACTTTCTTCTCAAGGGCACATGAAACATTCTCCAGGATAGATCACATCTTGGGTCACAAATCAAGCCTCAGTAAATTTAAGAAAATTGAAATCATATCAAGCATCTTTTCGGACCAAAACGCTATTAGATTAGAAATCAATTACCGGGAAAAAAATGTAAAAAACACAAACACGTGGAGGCTAAACAATACATTACTAAATAACCAAGAGATCACTGAAGAAATCAAAGAGGAAATAAAAAAATACCTAGAGACAAATTACAAAAACACGATGATCCAAAACTTATGGGATGCAGCAAAAGCAGTTCTAAGACGGAAGTTTAAAGCAATACAAGCCTACTTCAAGAAACATGAAAAATCTCAAAAGAACAATCTAACCTTACACCTAAAGAAACTAGAGAAAGAAGAAAAAACAAAACCCCAAGTTAGTAGAAGGAGAGAAATCATAAAGATCAGAGCAGAAATAAATGAAATAGAAACAAAGAAAACAATAGCAATGTTCAATAAAACTAAAAGCTGGTTCTTTGAGAAGTTACACAAAATTGATAAATCATTAGCCAGACTCATCAAGAAAAAGAGGGAGAAGACTCAAAACAATAAAATTAGAAATGAAAAAGGAGAAGTTACAACAGACACCGCAGAAATACAAAGCACCCTAAGAGACAACTACAAGCAACTCTATGCCAATAAAATGGACAACCTGAAAGAAATGAAGAAATTCTTAGAAAGGTATAACCTTCCAAGACTGAACCAGGAAGAAATAGAAAATATGAACAGACCAATCACAAGTAATGAAATTGAAACTGTGATTAAAAATCTTCCAAGAAAGAAAAGTCCAGGACCAGATGGCTTCACAGGTGAATTCTATCAAACATTTAGAGAAGAACTAACACCCATCCTTCTCAAACTCTTCCAAAAAATTACAGAGGAATGAACACTCCCAAACTCATTCTATGAGGCCACCATCACCCTGATACCAAAACCAGACAAGATACTACAAAAAAAGAAAATTACAGACCAATATCACTGATGAATGTCGATGCAAAAATCCTCAACAAAATACTAGCAAACAGAATCCAACAACACATTAAAAAGATCATACACCACAATCAAGTGGGATTTATCACAGGGATGCAAGGATTCTTCAATATACGCAAATCAATCAATGTGGTACACCATATTAACAAATTGAAGAATAAAAACCATATGATCATCTCAATAGATGCAGAAAAAGCTTTTGACGAAATTCAACACCCATTTATGATAAAAACTCTCCAGAAAGTGGGCCTAGAGGGAACCTAACTCAACATAATAAAAGCCATATACGACAAACCCACAGCAAACATCATTCTCAACGGTGAAAAACTGAAAGCATTTCCTCTAAGATCAGGAACAAGACAATGATACCCACTCGCATCACTATTATTCAACATAGTTTTGGAAGTCCTAGCAACGGCAATCAGAGAAGAAAAAGAAATAAAAGGAATCCAAATTGGAAAAGAAGAAGTAAAACTGTCACTGTTTGCAGATGACATGATACTATAAATAGAGAATCCTAAAGATGCTACCAGAAAACTATTGGAGCTAATCAATGAATTTGGTAAAGTTGCAGGATACAAAATTAATGCACAGAAATCTCTTGCATTCCTATACGTTAATGATGAAAAATCTGAAAGAGAAATTAAGGAAACACTCCCATTTACCATTGCAATAAAAAGAATAAAATACCTAGGAATAAACCTACCTAGGGAGAAAAAAGACCTGTATGCAGAAAGCTATAAGACACTGATGAAAGAAATTAAAGATGATACCAACAGATGGAGAGATATGCCATGTTCTTGGATTGGAAGAATCAATAATGTGAAAATGACTCTACTACCCAAAGCAATCTACAGATTCAATGCAATCCCTATCAAATTACCAATGGCTTTTTTTTTTACAGAACTAGAGCAAAAAATCTTAAAATTTGTATGGAGACACAAAAGACCCTGAATAGCCAAAGCAGTCTTGAGGGGAAAAAACAGAGCTGGAGGAATCAGACTCCCTGACTTCAGACTATACTACAAAGCTACAGTAACCAAGAAAATATGGTACTGGCACAAAAACAGAAATATAGATCAATGGAACAAGATAGAAAGCCCAGAGATAAACCCACGCACCTATGGTCAACTAATCTATGACAAAGGAGGCAAGTATATACAATGGAGGAAAGACAGTCTCTGCAACAAGTGATGCTGGGAAAACTGGACAGCTACATGTAAAAGAATGAAATTAGAACACTCCCTAACACCATACACAAAAATAAACTCAAAATGGATTAGAGACCTAAATGTCAGACTGGACACTTTAAAACTCTTAGAGGAATAACACTCTTTGACATAAATCACAGCAAGATCTTTTTTGATCCACCTCCTAGAGTAATGGAAATAAAAACAAAAATAAACAAATGGAACCTAATGAAACTTAAAAGCTTTTGCAAAGCAAAGGAAACTATAAACAGGATGAAAAGACAACCCTCAGAATGGGAGAAAATATTTGCAAACAAATCAACAGATAAAGGGTTAATCTCCAAAATATATAAACAGCTCATACAGCTCAATATTAAAAAAACAAACAACCCCATCAAAAAATGAGCAGAAGACCTAAATAGACATTTCTCCAAAGAAGACATACAGATGGCCAAGAAGCACATGAAAAGCTGCTCAACATCACTAATTATTAGAGAAATGCAAATCAAAACTATAATGAGGTATCACCTCACACCAGTTAGAATGGGCATCATCAGAAAATCTACAAACAACAAATGCTGGAGAGGGTGCGGAGAAAAGGGAACCCTCTTGCACTGTTGGTAGGAATGTAAATTGATACAGCCACTATGGAGAACAGTATGGAGGTTCCTTAAAAAAACTAAAAATAGAATTACCATATAACCCAGCAATTCCACTACTGGGCATATATCCAGAGAAAACCATAGTTCAAGAAGACACATGCACCCCAATGTTCATTGCAGCACTATTTACAATAGCCAGGTCATGGAAGCAAACTAAATGCCCATCGACAGATGAATGGATAAAGAAGATGTGGTACATATATACAATGGAATATTACTCAGCCATAGAAAGGAACGAAATTGGGTCATTTGTAGAGATGTGGATGGATCTAGAGACTGTCATACAGAGTGAAGTAAGTCAGAAAGAGAAAAACAAATATCGTATATTAACGCATATATGTGGAACCTAGAAAAATGGTACAGATGAACCGGTTTGCAGGGCAGAAATAGAGACACAGATGTAGAGAACAAACGTATGGACGTCAAGGGGGGAAAGTGGTGGGGGTGGTGGTGGTGGGATGAACTGAGCGATTGGGATTGACATGTATACACTAATATGTATAAAATGGATGACTAATAAGAACCTGCTGTATAAAAAAATAAATAAAATAAAATTAAAAAATAAAAAAAAAAACAAGGTAATCTTAGGCCAAGACAATAGAAACATTGTGTAACTTAATGACAGGAAGTCATAATCCCAGTGAAGCCTGAACTGATCCATCCCCACCTGGAGAATTACAGTTTAGGGAAATATGAACAGGTTGATTCTCTTCAGAGAAGAATGACCAGACTGATGAAAGTTGTAGAAACCACACCACATTTAGAAAGATAAAAACACATGGGTTTATCTTAGGATCATTGTAAAACAGTTGTTAAATCTCTTCCATTTATTCAAAGGGTTGTCATATAGCAGAAAGAATATGCCAGTCCTAGGATGCTCCAAAGAGCAAGAACATATGGAATTGACAAGGTAAAAACTCGTATACATGTAAACAAGAGGATATTGACGTTAGTGTAGGGGAGAAGCAGCCTCCTTCCTCCTAATGGTGGTGCTCATGGGGTATGCTGAGTCTCTCATGGCTGGGGTTTCCCAGTGGATGCCCAATGACCTGACCACGTGTGAGGGATGCAGCAGGGGGACTTTCTGCCTCGGATGAGAAGATGCAGTAAGTAATCCCGAAGTGTCCTTCCAGCTCTAAACTCTATGCTTCTAATTGGGCCATATACATGTGGACTCACTTCATCTTTCTCTTCCAGAAATATGAAAATAAATCTTTCTGAAAAATAAAGAGGTAGAATTTTTCCTAAGTTAAAACAGAAAGTAAAACTAGAACACAGAATAATTCTTGTGAGCCAGTCTATGTTGGCATTGTTCACATGATGGTTCAGGCTCCTCCACAGACTTTTCTCCTCCCTTTCTTTCTTTCTTATGAAGAAGAAAACTGATCTGGAAATTTTCAGGCTTCTATAATTACATCCACAGATATCACATTTTAGTATAACTATAAAATAGTGTCACTATCTATCTTTGTACACAGATATTCGGAGCAGAATTAGTACAACAGCATGCTTTGACTTTTGAGTGATATGCATCTGCTCCTAAGGACAGGTGTAGACCACTTCCCAAACCTAGAATCTAGAATTCCTCAGTGTAACAAGTCTGGTTGAATAAACTTCAAATCAGCTTTATAAATGTATGTTTTTTCTATTTAGTATGTAAAAGTCTACAGATGCCTCAAAACATTTCATTCATGCCTAAATTGGCAGGAATTTTCTCCTTCCTTTTGGCAAATATTCTTCTCACTGGGGTTTGTGCAGAACTAATGCCAAACTTACTTACTGTGGTTAGCTTGTGTTTGTGAAACAAGCTTATCATCCACAATGAACACATGGCTTTTAGACATAGGAATTAATCAGTGCTGGAGAGACAGGCTCCTGGCTTAGATTCTGGGCTGCCTGCTTGCATAAGCCTACTTTTGGGATCTATTACACAAAGCAGAATCCAGGGCTGCAGCGCACAGAATCCCACGCACAGTTCTCTGTCAGCCTTAAACTTTGCAGAAAATGTCTGTTTGGGGGGAAGATAGTGAAAAACATGGATGGATAGATAAAATTGGGTTAGTAATATGGCTACTTCACAGGGTTGATATGAAAAGCAAATAGAAAATTTTATGTGAAAACACTTTAGTAACGTATGGTCCTGCCTTATTTAAAAAGGAGTTGAAGGAGTTTATAGTGACACATACAATATGGCAGTATATCATAAATTTGAAATAGATGAGAAAAAAAGCACAGAGCCATGTAAGGTAACGAGGAATGAAGCTAACATAATCTCCAAGTCCTTGCTATTGGTTTTCAACAAAATCGGATTTAATCATTTTATCTGTTAACACATAGAATGTTATATGATCAATACTGCAGTGCACAATATCCATATGATTAAATTGCTTAAGAGAAGCACAGTTATTTCCTAGATTATGGTAGTAAGAATTTTCTTCTCTGGGTCTTCCAAAATAGAACACTCTTGGCTACAGTGAACAACACACCCTCCTTAACAACTTAACAACATTTTCATAACCTGACTGTGCCACATTGTGACACATCCAAGCCATTCTGCAAGAGCCAATGATCCACACAAGTTTTGCAGGTCTGTGCTGGTTTGTCTCCATCCAGACTGGAAATGCCAGGAGAAAATGAATTTATTGCTGTTAAAACAACTTGTAACTTGCACAGCAGCATGTAAATGCAAGGTATAATAATATTCACTGTCATTATGACTTTGCAAGCCAGGTGGTGAATTTGAGACTCAATGCAATAAGCAATAAGAAATCTACAATATTGTTAGCAAGGAAGGCTATAGTATATCTTATTTTCCTTTTGTTTCTCTTTTGCTGGGAAAAAATTTTCCTCCCAGATAGGTATGACTCTTCCACAGAAGTATCCAAACTAGGACAGCAATCACTGATTTACAAACAAGCTCTAAGTTAATGACTCAGAACTTCTGGATTTCTTGCCTATCAGGGACAGACAGTTTCTCACAGGAGAGATAATTTATTTGTGCAACAAAAGCAGGAAGTGGAAAATCTAAAATATTGAATACTTTAGAATACTATCTGCATATTTGAATGTAGATATATGTGATATTTCAGAAAACACTGGTAATGCAAACCAAATATAGATTTTGTGCTGTAATGACCTCTGCCACCAGGGATCCTTGTTACAAATTTTTGTGAGAATAGTCTCTGTAACATTGACATTAATGCAAGATACATCTATTTAACTTGCATGTCTTCTCTCTCTAAAGATAATGCCCATTTTACTCTTACATTTACTAGGATCAGAAGGGAAGGGTTTCATATATTTATTTTTTTTGCTTTTAGTTGTTTTTAATTTAAAATGACTTTTTCTTGGTTACTGAATAGGAAGAGACAAAAAGAAATGTTTCTTATGTATTTACTAAATATTTTTAAGCCTTTACTATGAACCAGGCATTAGGTCTAAAACACAATTCCCGTCATCATGGAAAATAATAATAGCAAAAATAGTGAAATCATTTTGAGCCATTTAATCAGCCAAGCACTGTGCTAAGTTCTTTATATGCATTACCTCATTTTAGCATCATGGAAAGCCTGTGAACAGTCACTGTTATCATTTCCATTTAACAGATGAGAAAAATGATGCACAGAGAGGTTAACTAACTTTTCAAAAGTCACAGAGCTAGTGAGCTCCAAAAATGACTATACAGTTTTATTTTGACTCTGAAGTTTAAGCTTTTAACTATGATGCTATAGAGGCATATGACTTCTCAGTAGAAATTCAGAAATAGAAAGACCAAGTGGTAGGATATGAAGAAACTTGGGGGTTATGGCATTTTGAGAGAGGACAATTCCAGTATCATAAAAAGACTTTGTGGAGAAGACTTAAGCTGAGTCCCAAAGAACATTCAAGATTAAATCTGGTGAAAGAGTAGTGGGGAAAGAGGACAGGATATTCCAGATAAAGCAAACGGCATATCTCTACCATGGCTATGAACTAGATCTAAATTTAGGATAAGATACAGTGGAGAAAGCAGTAATGTAAAAAAATAAATAAGCTAAACAATCACTGTCTGTAAAGAAAAGCAATGCATTGTCAAGGCAATCATTGAAAACAAAACAGAAGTCCATTAGTGAGAAAAATAAGATGACATTTGATTATACTGAGATCTAGAGATATAAATTATATTTAATTCTTCTTCTCCTCTATGATGTATATTATACATTTATTCATTCCCGATAGAGCTTAAAGTGCCTTGAAGGACTTTCTTACCTCCAACAGCTTATCCTTCTGCTTTATTTAGTAGTCTTATCCACTGACACTTGAAATATTGTTCTAATTAAATTGTTGGCACTTTAGGGGTGCTGTGAAATTTCTCCTCGTAAAGGGCCCTCTTGTCTTTCTCATTATGAAACCAGGAAAAAGTTTAGGGATACGTCAAGTTTCAAATCTTTTTAAAGCCTCTAGCAATTCATACTGTAATCTTTCCCATGAATGACTGTCAGATCTGGGGTTAGAAATCATCATGGTAGACCTAAAGGTTAGCTTTTTCAGCATTTTTATGCTTTTCAAATTTTCCATAAGACGATAAATGCTGAAGGATCAGTAAGCTCAACAGCTTGGACACCCACTGCTGCCACACAGGCGTGTGAAATGCCTCCATCTGACTCAGAATTAGAGATGTAAAATTGTCATCTAGCTCAGGATTAGAGCTTGGCATTAAATGTATTTATAATTTGTGTTAGCAGAAACTGTGGGCTTGGAAAATCATTGCTGGAAAACTGTAATTCTTCAAAGAAATTCCAACAAGCAAAAAGCGTTCTGGTCAGAATATGTAAATATGGAGGAAAGAGTCCATCTGCTGAATATCTTCAAATTTTCTATATATAACAACAGCTATTTTAGTCAAAAGTCAACAATACCTTGCATCCTTATTTATGTAGGGAAGTAATCCTGTGGTTTTATCTCTTTCTACTTTCCACTGCTGAATCTCCATCCTTACTTTTCCTCTAATCAGTTGTCTAGCTTGTATATTGACACTTACCACAAATTCATTTATTCATTTAAGAAATATTTGTGATATGCCTATTTTAAAAGAGACAAACTGCTAGAAAAGTGAGTATATAATTTTGACCAAAATATATGGTTCAAGCAAACTGAAGGGCACTGTGAAGCCCCTGCACTGGGACAGATCCTAGTATATTCAAGAATATGAAAGGAATCCCATGCCTTCGTTGCTTCATGAAGATGGTAAAGACTGACACGAAATAAGGCTGGTGAAGAGGCAGAGCCAGACTGCAACAGCTAGATTTCTGTGTGGCTCTCCCCACCTGCCACACCTATAACTAGTGAGACAAAATACTACTAGTTAATCAAGATAGAAACTTTAACAGAAATTATTAAGCTAAAAAATGAGGTGTCCTCCAAATCCTGGTTGTTTTATACATGCCTTTCTAATCAATTACATTTCAGACTTTGATTTATATTTAGGATTAATTTGTGTAGTTTTGGAAAGAAATACAGTTAGCTCTGAAATGTAATATACTGGGAGAGATGGCTCTTCCTGTCATAGTGAGAAAGATCAATTGTCACCAGGGTTTTGAATTCGATATTTGAAAAACGATATATGATGTTTATTTTTCTCTTTTGGCAGTTGGATTTTTATTTGGCCAAATAAGGTCATTTCAAATAAAACATCCAGAAACTACTTCTGTCATTTCATAAAATGAAGGAAAATTTTATGATAAAAATTAAGAAAAGTATCATTTCAGAATATTTAAGTTAGATAAATTTAATTTTATGGCAAATTAATTAAATGTCCTTATTTGTCTCATTTCGCTTCAAACCCAGGATATCTTCTCCATTGACCAAGGGGCCAGCATTTAGTAGCCATTAACATACATGGTATTCCATAAGGATTCAGGCAACGAACTTATGAGATACATATCCTAAATTCTGACATATAACTCTCAGTATAAAGAGTTCACATAAAATTCTAATAGTGAGTCAGTTTCTGAAGTAGACTTATCACATTCTCTGAGAATTGGAAGAGAACTGGTTCACTGGGCATTGTGATGGGGCTCCAAGTAGCCTTTAGGAGGAAACAAATTGGGAAGTTAGCATGAAAAATGCCGCTTAATAAGGATGTGCTTCAAGAACACCAGAAAAAAAACTAGGTGCTTGCTGTAAAATACATGGAATTAAGCAGGTAACAGGAATCCTAAGACATGCCGAGGCTCGTGAAGAGCAGTTGGTTCATAAGAATGTAATACTAAGATCAAGAGCAAAGATTTAGCAGAAAGGGTCCTACGTGGCTTATACAAGGAAGCTTGCATAGCTCTCAGCTGGAGACTTGTCCAGAGTTTTCTCTATTTTTGTGTTTAATTGCTGTAGCCTAGTGCTATGTGGTTGGAACCACCCATACTGTGACTCTGACATTTAAACTGTCTTCGTTATAATGGTGTCTTTCTTCTTGAAGGGAGGTATCCATAGTAGAAGAGCATGTCTTCTGACCTAATGGAGAAGCTGACAAAAGGTATGGCTCTTATGACTTTTATGAGGTTAGACTAATTGGAAATATATTATATATATATATTTAATATAATTTCTCAGGTTTCTTATACTCAAAGCTCCTTGACTTTGCAGAAGAATTGAGGCCTTGAACATCAGTGCAGTCAATTGTTCCTCTTCTCTGTAGACCAAAAATTTTCTCCTCCTGAGTTTCTCTGTTCTCTCTCTCTTGAAATCTAATTATTTAGTTATCTTAGCTTGATCCTATAAGTATTTTCTTCTCTCCCATTTTTCTTTTCTTTGTCTTATTGTTCCATTCCAGTGGAGAATTTACATCTAAAATTTATAAATATAATATTGAATTATAAAAATCTACCATATTTTTATTTTTCTAAAGTTTTTAAAAATAAATTCCATAATTTTTTACAACAGTATCTTTTATTTCATGGATCCAAGTTTTTTTTTTTTTTTTTTTTGGTCTCTGAGAATGTGTGGTCATCCACTTAATCTAATTTGGAACTAGTTTTCCCAGAATTCCCTTTCCTCTCTTGTCCTTGATTAGAGTTGCCAGCTCACCAAGTGCAGCTCACAAATGTCCCTGATCTGTTGACTACTCTTGGCAGCCAGGCCATAGACTCTCTAATTTCTGCCAGATCTCTTTCTTCAAACTCTCTAAGTCCTGGGCTAGGACTTTTCAGTTCATGGCAAAAAGTACAAGTACAGTTCATGGCAAAAAGTACCAGCTTTTCTGCAGGGGATAGGTCATTGAGTCTGGAGGCGATTAGTCAGGTTACACTTTTTCCTCGTGGGTTATAGTTGGCCCTTGCTGTCTTCTGCTTCTCATTCAGCTTTTCTTCCCAACTGCTAGCCCTTCTGACCTACACGACTTCAGCACCACCAGAGATGCAGAGGCAACAGCCTTCCAGAGACACCTTCACCTGCTCTTGTAATTGTATAAGAACTAATCTCTATAACAAAGGGCTATTCTACATCACTAGTTGAAGTTCTGCTGCCCTGCATGAACTCTGTGTCCTTTTGGAAGATGGAAAGGAAAACTAAAAAAGATCTAAGACTGGGAACTGACCAGAGAAACTGAAAGCTATTTTTTACTCAAATATAAATAGCAAATATTGATTTAACCAAGGGGTCTGTTAACTATATTCTGAAGATAGGAAGCAGGCTTCTAAATTCTCATTTTTCATATTAGGATATTAAGAGATAATATCTAAACCTGAAAAATAGGAATATATTGGTATAAATGTTGCATGTAATTGGTAAGTTGGTAAAACTGACCATAAAACAAAGGAAAAGGGAAAGATTTGTCCATACACACAAAACAAAGGCAGTGAAAAAGTATATAGGACAATTTAAAACCTATTTGGTGTCTATAGGACATCACAGAAGATAAATATGTGGTTCTCTCTATAATTTGGATTGTTGAAGTATAATTTGGCTTACACAAGCTTGGAAGAAAACCAGTTAGCACACCAAAAAAAAAAAAAAAAAGAAAAAGAAATCAAATGAAATCGATATGGTAGTACAAGAAGGGGAATTAATGAACCTAATTTAGTCATGAATGTGGATAGGATCATGAGGCCATTCAGGTACTAGTGAAAATTAAAGGGGAGTCGATATAAGGTCTAATGGAAAAAAAGAGAGCTTTTTGTTTTTGCTGCTGTTGTTTTTAGTAAAGATGGAACTGCAAGCATGCAAATGTGATTATTTCTAGCATGCTCCAGTCTGTTGTTTCCCTAGCTCAGTTCCTTGGGTGTTTAAATAAATCAGTGTAGGCATATTTGTGTTACTTTGCCTCTTCTATTTCTCCACCAACTAATATCTATGTAGAAGCTGTTTTTTTTTAATTAGGAGTCACTGATGTTCACTATCTTGGCAAGTCCTGACAGGGTTCCAGTGATTGTAGCAGTCTTAAATGGACTGCTTTCCCTAGTCCTCATGTACACAAAAGAAGCCTGAGACCCCACCCCCCAACCCAGTAGGGAATGTTTTTATAAATACCCAAAGAAACAACTAAAAGAATTGAAAGTAGTTGACTGTGGAGAAGAGGATCTGGGGAGGTGGGGCAGGAATGGAGTAGGGGAATACTCTTTTTTTGTTAGGAGACTCCTAAAACTGTATATTTGATTATGCACATATAGTGCTTTAGTAAAAATAAAAATGGAATTCAAAGGATAATAAAAAATATAAAAATACAAAATAAACATGCCAATTGACCACGGATGACAACAAATAGTAGGTACATATCTTAAACATTCTGAGAGAAACCTACTTTCAATCTAGATTTCTATACCTAATCAAACTACTAATCAAGTGTGAGGACAGAATAAAGATATTTTAAAACACTTAGATATTATAAAATTATCTTCCCATAAATCTTTCCTTAGGAAGATATTGGAGGATGCATTTACCAAACCAGAAGAGGCAGAGAAATGGGGTGCAGGAAAGAATGAATCCAATTCATTCATTGGATTCAGCCAGAGATGGCTGAAGATGGCAGCTATACAATGGACCTAGAGAAAAACCAGTCTAGATAGGATGGGAAAGTAATTGTGAATATTGACGAAATGCAGACCATAGATGCTTTAAATTAAACACTAGAGAAACTCACCCATAAATTTCCAGCAACGATACACATGGCATAATAAAAGCCTAGACCTGCCCTGGAGAAGTTTGGTACCATTAAACAGCATCTACATTATTGATCAGCCCCAGAAATGTCATTTGGAAAGCAAAACAAATTTACCTGGCTGTCTGCCCATGCTGTATCTACACAATGAAACATTTTTATGTGGCCATTAAAAAGAATGAGGTATGTCCATATTTACTGATATGAAATAATAACCTTGATAAACTAGGAATAACAACAATAATAAACAGACCTGGGAAAACCTAATTTGGTTGTAACTTGATTGGCTATTACCTATTGGCTTCCAGCCAGCCCACATGTGGGTGGACTAAAGTCTTTATCTTGGGGAGAGAGATGTGAGAAGAGAGTAAGCACTGGTAGAAAAATGACTGGCAACTCCAATTTGGGAAGCAGAAGGCAGGTACCTATGGAGCCTAACTTTGCTTGGCCAAACCCCTCCTGACGAGTTTGGCAAAATAGGAGCCAAAGAGATTGCTGGAATTTCTGCCACTTTACTGAATAGTTTATCCAGCAATAGGGGCAAGGGTTTAAATTGGATATTTAAGTGGAAAAAGAAAATGGCCACCAGGGCAAGGGCAATTTCAACTGAGACCAAGAAAGATTAAGCCCTTGAAGACTCCCTGAAGGCTAATCTGTATAGTCTCACCGCAGTCATTTTATTAACCCCACTATTAATGCAATCCTGAAACTTACTGGATTGAATTTTATATTCTACTCACCATGCTGAGGGTTTTCATACATTTTTAAATGAAAAATCAAGATGCCAAACGTTATATATAGCATGCTATAATTTGTGTTATAAAGAGAATATTTGTATTCTGTCTCTGACTCCCACCCACACACACAGAGACAGACACACGTCCAGGTACATATATGTTCCCAGCTCTTTGGGGGAGGATAAGAAACTAACAGCAGGTCGAACAGAAGAACAAAGACGGGAAGGAGACTTACATATATTGCATACATTTTAGTCCTGTGTAAATTTTAATTATTTACCAATTACCTATAATACTTGTTCACTACAATTTACTTTAAAAAGAAAAAAGAACAAAGAAAAAAGACAAGTCATGCAGATCATCCAAAATGAAAATAAATAAGGAAAAACAAGCCTTACATGATACATTAAACAAGATGGACTTAATTGATATTTATGGGACATTCCATCTGAAAACAACAGACTACACTTTCTTCTCAAGTGCTCATGGAACATTCTCCAAGATAGATCATATCTTGTGTCACAAATCAAGCCTCAGTAAATTTAAGAAAATTGAAATTGTATCAAATATCTTTTCTGACCACAACACTATGAGACTAGATATCAATTACAGGAAAAAATCTGTAAAAAATACAAACACATGGAGGCTAAACAATACACTACTTAATAACCAAAAGATCACTGAAGAAATCAAAGAAGAAATCAAAAAATACCTAGAAACGAATGACAATGAAAACACGACGACCCAAAACATATGGCATGCAGTTTATAGCAATACAATCCTACCTTAAGAAACAAGAACCATCTCAAATAAACAACCTAACCTTACACCTAAAGCAATTAGAGAAAGAAGAACAAAAAAACCCCGAAGTTAGCAAAAGGAAAGAAATCATAAAGATCAGATCAGAAATAAATGAAAAAGAAAGGAAGGAAATGACAGCAAAGATCAATAAAACTAAAAGCTGGTTCTTTGAGAAGATAAACAAAATTGATAAACCATTAGACAGACTCATCAAGAAAAAAAGGGAGAAGACTCAAATCAATAGAATTAGAAATGAAAAAGGAGAAGTAACAACTGACACTGCAGAAATACAAAGGATCATGAGAGATTACTACGAGCAATTCTATGCCAATAAAATGGACAACCTGGAAGAAATACATGAATTCTTAGAAATGCACAACCTTCTGAGACTGAACCAGGAAGAAATAGAAAATATGAACAGACCAATCACAAGCACTGAAATTGAAACTGTGATTAGAAATCTTCCAACAAACAAAAGCCCAGGACCAGATGGCTTCACAGGCAAATTCTATCAAACATTTAGAGAAGAGCTAAGACCTATCCTTCTCAAACTCTTCCAAAATATAGCAGAGGGAGGAACACTCCCAAACTCATTCTACGAGGCCACCATCACCCTGATACCAAAACCAGGCAAAGATACTACAAAAAAAGAAAACTACAGGCCAATATCACTGATGAACATACATGCAAAAATCCTCAACAAAACACTAGCAAACAGAATTCAACAGCACATTAAAAGGATCATACACCATGATCAAGTGGGGTTTACCCCAGGAATGCAAGGATTCTTCAATATATGCAAATCAATCAATGTGATACACCATATTAACAAATTGAAGGAGAAAAACCATATGATCATCTCAATAGGTGCAGAGAAAGCTTTTGACAAAATTCAACACCTATTTATGATAAAAACCCTCCAGAAAGTAGGCACAGAGGGAACTAACCTCAACATAATAAAGGCCATATGTGGCAAACCCACAGCCAAGATCATCCTCAATGGTGAAAAACTGAAACCATTTCCACTAAGATCAGGAACAAGACAAGGTTACCCACTCTCACCACTATTATTCAACATACTTTTGGAAGTTTTAGCCACAACAATCAGAGAAGAAAAAGAAATAAAAAGAATCCAAATTGGAAAAGAAGTAAAGCTGTCACTGTGTGCAGATGACATGATATTATACATAGAGAATCCTAAAGGTGCTACCAGAAAACTACTAGAGCTAATCAATGAATTTGGTAAAGTAGCACGATAAAAAATTAATGCACAGAAGTCTCTAGCATTCCTATACACTAATGATGAAAACTCTGAAAGAGAAATTAAGAAAACACTCCCATTTACCCTTGCAACAAAAAGAGTAAAATATCTATGAATGAACCTACCTAAGGAGACAAAAGTACTGTATGCAGAAAATTATAAGACACTTATAAAAGAAATTAAAGATGATACAAATAGATGGAGAGATATACCATGTTCTTGGATTGGAAGAATCAACATTGTGAAAATGACTCTACTACCCAAAGCAATCTACAGATTCAATGCAATCCCTATCAAACTACCACTGGCATTTTTCACAGAACTAGAACAAAAAAATTCATAATTTGTATGGAAACACAAAAGACCCCGAATAGCCAAAGCAGTCTTGAGAAAGAAAGACAGAGCTGGAGGAATCAGGCTCCCTGACTTCAGACTATACTGCAAAGCTACAGTAATCAAGACAGTATGGTACTGGCACAAAAATAGAAATACAGATCAATGGTACAGGATAGAAAGCCCAGAGATAAACCCACGCCCATATGGTCACCTTATCTTTGATAAAGGAGGCAAGCATATACAGTGGAGAAAAGACAGCCTCTTCAATAAATGGTGCTGGGAAAACTGGACAGCTACATGTAAAAGAATGAAATTAGAACACTCCCTAACACCATACACAAAAGTAAACTCAAAATGGATTAAAGACTTAAATGTAAGGACACTATCAAACTCTTACAGGAAAACATAGGCAGAACACTCTATGACATAAATCACAGCAAGATCCTTTTTGACCCACCTCCTAGAGAAATGGAAATAACAAAAATAAACAAATGGGACCTAATGAAACTTAAAAGCTTTTGCACAGCAAGGGAAACCATAAACAAGACGAAAAGACAACCCTCAGAATGGGAGAAAATATTTGCAAATGAAGCAACTGACAAAGGATTAATCTCCAAAATTTACAAGCAGCTCATGCAGCTCAATATCAAAAAAACAAACAACCCAATCCAAAAATGGGCAGAAGACCTAAATAGACATTTCTCCAAAGAAGATATACAGATTGCCACAAACACATGGAAGAATGCTCAACATCATTAATCATTAGAAAAATGCAAATGAAAACTACAATGAGGTATCATTTCACACCAGTTAGAATGGGCATCATCAGAAAATCTACAAACAACAAATGCTGGAGAGGGTGTGGAGAAAAGGGAACCCTCTTGCACTGTTGGTGGGAATGTAAATTGATACAGCCACTATGGAGAACAGTATGGAGGTTCCTTAAAAAACTAACAATAGAATTACCATATGATCCAGCAATCCCACTACTGGGTATATACCCTGAGAAAACCATAATTCAAAAAGAGTCATGTACCAAAATGTTCATTGCAGCTCTATTTACAATAGCCAGGACATGGAAGCAAACTAAATGCCCATCGACAGATGAATGGATAAAGAAGATGTGGCATATATATACAATGGAATATTACTTAGCCATAAAAAGAAACAAAATTGAGTTATTTGTAGCGAGGTGGATGGACCTAGAGTCTGTCATACAGAGTGAAGTCAGTCAGAAAGAGAAAAACAAATACCGTATGCTAACACATATATATGGAATCTTAAAAAGAAAAAGAAAAAAGGTCATGGAGAACCTAGGGGCAAGACAGGAATAAAGACACAGACCTACTAGAGAATGGACTTGAGGATATGGGGAGGGGGAGGGGTGAGATGTGACAGGGTGAGAGAGTGACACGGACATATATATACTACCAAATGTAAAATAGATAGCTAGTGGGAAGCAGCCGCATGGCACAGGGAGATCAGCTTGGTGCTTTGTGACCACCTAGAGGGCTGGGATAGGGAGGGTGGGAGGGAGGGAGATGCAAGAGGGAAGAGATATGGGAACATATGTATATGTATAACTGATTCAGTTTGTTATAAAGCAGAAACTAACACACTATTGTAAAGCAATTATACTCCAATAAAGATGTTTAAAAAAAAAAAGATACATGTACCACCAAAAAAAAAAAAATTTCAAGATACGAGAAAGGGCTGAAAATTCATGTTTAGTTTGGAAATATATAAATTGGTGGTTTAAACTCTGTATTCAGTCAGCAGGCTCTTTTTATCTTTCCAGTTATTCTGTTGAGGGAGTGCTTAATGAACATGTTTTAGATATCACAAAAGTAAAACTCACTAAGACAATAAGCCCTTACTCCAATGCAATTTAACAAATATGCTTTGAGTGCCCGTTAAGTCTAAGGCACTGGACAAAGTACTGAGGAGGCTACACATATGAATAAGACCCAGTTTCTGCCCTCTAACATAGCAAGAATGAATCACTGACAAGGGCAAGAATGGAAAAGAAGTCTATTACAGAGCTGTTGCAAAGCACTGTAATTTCATGCCAGTGCACTGAAGAAATGGAGAGATAGAGCAGCATAGAGAAAAGGGAAATGTGGCAAGATGCTGGGAACCTTGCACCAGGGGTTTTCTAGGTTTCCATGGAAACAGTTAGACTTGAATGCATGGGTGCATAAGACAGTCTTACCAGGTGCCTGTTATTTGTTTGGAGGAGGGGAAAAATTACATTTCCATGACAGTTGCAGATTAGCTGAGCAAGTAGCTTTCCAAAGTGATACACTTGCAGAAAATCAGATAAACACTGTCCAGAGTGAAAATGTTTGTATTCTCCAGTGCCAGCTGGGTAATTAGATCTCCTCTTAGAAAGGACGAGGTGGCAGTTTGTACCTTCTGACCATTTTATCCAAGATAGCAAGATCTTCTACACAGAAGCAATTTTCTGGGGGGAAAAAAATCTCATAATATATAGGTAGACAGTAGGAAAGAAAATTGAAAATGGGAGAAAAATTGCCCCAAAGAGAACCATGCAGACATTTTGGAGGTTACTAAAATAAGACAAGGAGTAAGAGTTTGTGTCCACATAGGAAGTTATGAAATATTTATAATGACATTGAGACATTGAGGCATTTGGCAGTGTAGTGAAGCAGTACTTTCTGTTGTGAATTGGGATTTAAGAAAGCAACACCCAACCATCCATCATAGATCAAGAGGTGACAAAGAAAAAGTGAAAATTAGACAATGTTGCAAAAAGAATCTAACTATATGGGTATAGTCTGAGTTTAGCAAAATATACAGTTTAATTTCACACATTTCAGGGACACAGAAGACAAAATATTATACTTGCTTCTTCCAAACACTATAGATAGATTAGGTAGGTAAGTAGGTAGGTAGGTAGATAGATAGATGCTGTTTATGCAATGATTGACTTGTTTATTGAATCCTAATAGCATAAATAATAGTGATGAAAGTCACAACACACCCTCAAAGAACATGAAGACAATGACATCACATGCAAGATCTGTCAAAAAGTTATAGCATAAATTAAGGATTATTTCTTAAATCCTGTGTCATGCAGGATAAAGTATTCAGAAGGGACATGTTCATTGGAAAAATCTATCATATACTATCTTTCCTTCCATTTAAATATTTCCAGTGTTCTTCAGCAAAGATTTATAATTTTAACATTCACAACTTGAGCATCATTTGTTGGATTTATTTGCAGACAGTTTATAGTTTTTATTGCTATTTTATTTTATTTTGTTTTTTTTGTCTTTTGTTTTTTTTAAACAGCAGGTTCTTATTAGTCATCAATTTTATACACATCAGTGTATACATGTCAATCCCAATAGCCCAATTCATCACACCACCACCACCACCACCCCCCCCGCTTTCCCCCCTTAGTGTCCATACGTTTGTTCTCTACATCTGTGTCTCAATTTCTGCCCTGAAAACCGGTTCATCTGTACCATTTTTCTAGGTTCCACATATGCGTGTTAATATATGATATTTGTTTTTCTCTTTATGACTTACTTCACTCTGTATGATAGTCTCTAGATCCATCCACGTCTCAACAAATGACCCAATTTCGTTCCTTTTTATGGCTGAGTAATATTCCATTGTATATATGTACCACATCTTCTTTATCCATTCATCTGTCGATGGGCATTTAGGTTGCTTCCATGACCTGGCAATTGTAAATAGTGCTGCAATGAACATTGGGGTGCATGTGTCTTTTTGAACTATGGTTTTCTCTGGGTATATACCCAGTAGTGGGATTGCAGGATCATATGGTAATTCTATTTTTAGTTTTTTAAGGAACCTCCATACTGTTCTCCATAGTGGCTGTATCAATTTACATTCCCACCAACAGTGCAAGAGGGTTCCCTTTTCTCCACACCCTCTCCAGCATTTGTTGTTTGTAGATTTTCTGATGATGCCCATTCTAACTGGTGTGAAATGATACCTCATTGTAGTTTTCATTTGCATTTCTCTAATGATTAATGATGTTGAGCATTCTTCCATGTGTTTGTTGGCAATCTGTATATCTTCTTTGGAGAAATGTCTATTTAGGTCTTCTGCCCATTTTTGGATTGGGTTGTTTGTTTTTTTGATATTGAGCTGCATGAGCTGCTTGTAAATTTTGGAGATTAATCCTTTGTCAGTTGCTTCATTTGCAAATATTTTCTCCCATTCTGAGGGTTGTCTTTTCGTCTTGTTTATGGTTTCCCTTGCTGTGCAAAAGCTTTTAAGTTTCATTAGGTCCCATTTGTTTATTTTTGTTTTTATTTCCATTACTCTAGGAGGTGTATCAAAAAAGATCTTGCTGTGATTTATGTCATAGAGTGTTCTGCCTATGTTTTCCTCTAAGAGTTTTATAGTGTCCGGGCTTGTAGGTCTCTAATCCATTTTGAGTTTATTTTTGTGTATGGTGTTAGGGAGTGTTCTAATTTCATTCTTTTACATGTAGCTGTCCAGTTTTCCCAGCACCACTTATTGAAGAGGCTGTCTTTTCTCCACTGTATATGCTTGCCTCCTTTGTCATAGATTAGTTGACCATAGGTGCGTGGGTTTATCTCTGGGCTTTCTATCTTGTTCCATTGATTTATATTTCTGTTTTTGTGCCAGTACCATATTGTCTTGATTACTGTAGCTTTGTAGTATAGTCTGAAGTCAGGGAGTCTGATTCCTCCAGCTCCATTTTTTCCCCTCAAGACTGCTTTGGCTATTCGGAGTCTTTTGTGTCTCCATACAAATTTTAAGATTTTTTGTTCTAGTTCTGTAAAAAATGCCATTGGTAATTTGATAGGGATTGCATTGAACCTGTAGATTGCTTTGGGTAGTATAGTCATTTTCACAATATTGATTCTTCCAATCCAAGAACATGGCATATCTCTCCATCTGTTGGTATCATCTTTAATTTCTTTCATCAGTGTCTTATAGTTTTCTGCATACAGGTCTTTTGTCTCCCTAGGTAGGTTTTTCCTAGGTATTTTATTCTTTTTATTGCAGTGGTAAATGGGAGTGTTTCCTTAATTTCTCTTTCAGATTTTTCATCATCAACGTATAGGAATGCAAGAGATTTCTGTGCATTAATTTTGTATCCTGCTACTTTACCAAATTCATTGTTTAGCTCTAGTGGTTTTCTGGTGGCATCTTTAGGATTCTCTATGTATAGTATCATGTCATCTGCAAACAGTGACAGTTTTATTTCTTCTTTTCCAATTTGTATTCCTTTTACTTCTTTTTCTTCTCTGATTGCCGTTGCTAGGACTTCCAAAACTATGTTGAATAATAGTGGTGAGAGTTGACATCCTTGTCTTGTTCCTGATGTTAGAGGAAATGCTTTCAGTTTTTCACCATTGAGAAAGATGTTTGCTGTGGGTTTGTCGTGTATGGCCTTTATTATGTTGAGGTTGGTTCCCTCTGTGCACACTTTCTGGAGAGTTTTTAACATAAATCGGTGTTGAATTTTGTCAAAAGCTTTTTCTGCATCTAATGAGATGATCATATAGTTTTTATCTTTCAATTTGTTAATATGGTGTATCACATTGATTGATTTGCATATACTGTAGAATCCTTGCATTCCTGGGGTAAACCCCACTTGATCATGGTGTACGATCCTTTTAATGTGCTGCTTGATTCTGTTTCTTAGTATTTTGTTGAGGATTTTTGCAAGTATGTTCATCAGTGATATTGGCCTGTAGTTTGCTTTTTTTGTAACATCTTTGTCTGGTTTTGGTATCAGGTTGATGGTGGCTTTGTAGAATGAGTTTGGGAGTGTTCCTCCCTCTGCTATATTTTGGAAGAGTTTGAGAAGGATAGGTCTTAGCTCTTCTCTAAATGTTTGATAGAATTCACCTGTGGAGCCATCTGGTCCTGGACTTTTGTTTGTTGGAAGATTTTTCATCACAGTTTCAATGTCATTACTTGTGACTGGTCTGTTCATAATTTCAGTCTTGTTCAGTCTTGGAAGGTTATACCTTTCTAAGAATTTGTCCATTTTTTCCAGGTTGTCCATTTTATTGGCATAGAGTTGATTCTAGTAGTCTCTTAGGATGCTTTGTATTTCTGCGGTGTCTGTTGTAACTTCCCCTTTTTCATTTCTAATTTATTGATTTGAGTCTTCTCCCTCTTTTTCTTGACGAGTCTGGCTAATGGTTTATCAATTTTGTTTATCTTCTCAAAGAACCAGCTTTTAGTTTTATTGATCTTTGCTGTCGTTTCCTTCCTTTCTTTTTCATTTATTTCTGATCTGATCTTTATGATTTCTTTCCTTCTGCTAACTTTGGGTTTTGTTTGTTCTTCTTTCTCTAGTTCCTTTAGGTGTAAGTTTAGATTGTTTGAGATTTTTCTTGTTTCTTGAGGTAGGCTTGTATAGCTATAAACTTCTCTCTTAGAACCGCTTTTCTTGAATCCCAGAGGTTTTGGGTCGTCGTGTTTTCATTGTCATTTGTCTCTAGGTATTTTTTGATTGCTTTAGTGATCTCTTAGTTATTTAGTAACATATTGTTTAGCCTCCATGTATTTGTGTTTTTTATGTTTTTTTCCCTGTATTTCATTTCTAATCTCACAGCGTTGTGGTCCAAAAAGATGCTTGATATGATTTCAATTTTCTTAAATTTACTGAGGCTTGATTTGTGACCCAAGATGTGATCTATCCTGGAGAATGTTCTGTGAGCACTTGAGAAGAAAGTGTAATCTGCTGTTTTGGGATGGAATGTCCTATAAATATCAATTAAATCTATATGGTCTATTGTGTCATTTAAAGCTTGTGTTTCCTTATTTATTTTCATTTTGGATGGTCTGTTCATTGGTGTAAGTGAGGTGTTAACGTCCCCCACTGTTATTGTGTTACTGTCTATTTCTTCTTTTATAGCTCGTAGCAGTTGCCTTATGTATTGAGGTGCTCCTATGTTGGGTGCATATATATTTATAATTGTTATATCTTCTTCTTGGATTGATCCCTTGATCATTATGTAGTGTCCTTCCTTGTCTCTTGTAGCATTCTTTATTTTAAAGTCTATTTTATCTGATATGAATATTGCTACTCCAGCTTTCTTTTGATTCCCATTTCCATGGAATATCTTTTTCCATCCCCTCACTTTCAGTCTGTATGTATCCCTAGATCTGAAGTGGATCTCTTGTAGACAGCATATATATGGGTCTTGTTTTTGTATCCATTCAGCAAACCTGTGTCTTTTGCTTGGAGCTTTTAATCAATTCACGTTCAAGGTAATTATCGATATTTATGTTCCTTTGACCATTTTCTTAATGTTTTGGGTTTGTTTTTGTAGGTCCTTTCTTCTCTTGTGTTTCTCACTTAGAGAAGTTCCTTTAGCATTTGTTGTAGAGCTGGTTTGGTGGTGGTGAATTCTCTTAGCTTTTGCTTGTCTGTAAAGCTTTTGATTTCTCCATCAAATCTGAATGAGATCCTTGCCGGGTAGACTAATCTTGGTTGTAGGTTCTTCCCTTTCATCACTTTAAGTGTATCATGCCACTCCCTTCTGTCTTGTAGAGTTTCTGCTGGGAAATCAGCTGTTAACCTTATGGGAGTTCCCTTGTATGTTATTTGTTGTTTTCCCCTTGCTGCTTTCAATAATTTTTCTTTGTTTTTAATTTTTGCCAATTTGATTACTATGTGTCTCGGTGTGTTTCTCCTGGGGTTATCCTGTGTGGGACTCGCTGCACTTCCTGGACTTGGGTGGCTATTTCCTTTCCCATGTTAGGGAAATTTTTGACTGTAATCTCTTCAAATATTTTCTCTGGTCCTTTCTCTCTCTCTTCTCCTTCTGGGACCCCTATAATGCGAATGTTGTTGCATTTAATGTTGTCCCAGAGGTCTCTTAGGCTGTCTTCTTTCTTTTCATTCTTTTTTCTTTATTCTGTTCTGCAGCAGTGAATTCCACCATTCTGTCTTCCAGGTCACTTATCCGTTCTTCTGCCTCAGTTATTCTGCTATTGATTCCTTCTAGTATATTTTTTTTATTTCAGTTATTGTATTGTTCATCTGTGTTTGTTCTTTAATTCTTCTAGGTCTTTGTTAAACACTTCTTGCATCGTCTTGATCTTTGCCTCCATTCTTTTTCCGAGGTCCTGGATCATCTTCACTATCATTATTCTGAATTCTTTTTCTGGAAGGTTGCCTATCTCCACTTCATTTAGTCATTTTTCTGGGGCTTTATCTTGTTCCTTCATCTGGTATATAGCCCTCTGCCTTTTCATCTTGTCTGTCTTTCTGTGAATGTGGTTTTTGTTCCACAGGCTGCAGGATTGTAGTTCTTCTTGCTTCTGCTGTCTGCCCTCTGGTGGATGAGGCTATCTAAGAGGCTTGAGCAAGTTTTCTGATGGGAGGGACTGGTGGTGGGTAGAGCTGACTGTTGCTCTGGTGGGCAGAGCTCAGTAAAACTTTAATCTGCTTGTCTGCTGATGGGTGGGGCTGGGTTCCCTCCCTGTTGGTTGTTTGGCCTGAGGCGGCCCAACTCTGGAGCCTACCTGGCTCATTGGTGGAGCTAATGGCGGACTCTGGGAGGGCTCACGCCAAGGAGTACTTCCCAGTACTTCTCCTGCCAGTGTCCTTGTCCTCACGGTGAGCCACAGCCACCCCCTGCCTCTGCAGGAGACACTCCAACACTAGGAGGTAGGTCTGGTTCAGTCTCCTATGGGGTTACTGCTTCTTCCCCTGGGTCCCGATGTGCACACTACTTTGTATGTGCCCTCCAAGAGTGGAGTCTCTGTTTCCCCCCAGTCCTGTCAAGGTCCTGCAGTCAAATACCACTAGCCTTCAAAGTCTGATTCTCTAGGAATTCCTCCTCTTGTTGCCGGACGCCCAGGTTGGGAAGCCTGACGTGGGGCTCAGAACCTTCACTCCAGTGGGTGGACTTCTGTGGTATAAGTGTTTGCCAGTCTGTGAGTCACCCACCCAGCAGTTATGGGATTTGATTTTATTGTGATTGCGCCCCTCCTACAGTCTCATTGTGGCTTCTCCTTTGTCTTTGGATGTGGGGTATCTTTTTTGGTGAGTTCCAGTGTCTTCCTGTCGATGATTGTTCAGCAGTTAGTTGTGATTCTGGTGTTCTCACAAGAGGGAGTGAGAGCACATCCTTTTACTCTGCCATCTTGGTTTGTGGGCTATTCCTATTTTAAATGGTGATATCTTTTCTATTTGTTAAGTTATGCTTTCTAGTTGTTTTTTGCTGGTGACTAGATCTGAATTGATACTTGTGTGTTTAATCTCACTTCCAACAATATTGCTCTAGTTCTGTTGTCTCTAGGTACTTTAAACAATATTGTCTCTAGGTACTTTAAAATTTCCTATGAAAACAATAACAAATCCAATAAGACTATTATTTATTCCTTTCCAATCTTTACACTTTAATTTACTTTCCATATTTTATTCCAGTTTTGGGCTTCTACTATAGTGTTAAATAGAAGTAGTAAAAGTGGCAATCCCTGTCTTGTTCTTAAATCTAAAGGGGACAATTCCAACATTTACCCATTTATGATTGTACATATTGTAGGGGGTATTTTGGTTATCTTGTATCAAGTTAAGTTAGTTTCCTTTTATTTTAGCTTATTAAATTGGTCTTGAATTTTATTAAGAATTTTTTATGTATCTATTGAGGTGAGCATATGTCTTTTTTTTCTATAATCTATTAACGCAGTGAATTAAATGTGTACACTTCCTATTAAACATATCATTGCATTCCTGGGATGTACCCAACTTGTTTATGGTGCATTTTTTGAGAGTACTGAGTTTCCTTTGCTAATATTTTGTTTAGGACTCATGCAATCATGAGGAAAATGGGCTCTAATATTTATTTTAATTGATCTAGTTTTGGGTTGTATCAGTCAGAATGAGTTATACTGCACCACAGTAAAAACACTTCCAAAATTTTAGTGGCTAAAACATTATACTTTTATTTATTGCTCATGCTACATGCTCTTCTCACCTCAGTCACACAGAGACTCAGGATGACAGAGCTTTCACCATCTGGAACATCACCAGTCACCAGGGAGAGAAGGACATAACAAAGCATGCACTGACTATTAAAGACTTTTTCTGGAAGTTACACAAATCATAGCTACTTATATTTCCTTAAGCAAAGCCAGGTCAAATGGCCATGGCTCTCATCAAAGAATTAGGCAACTGTAATTGTAGGTTTGTCAGAAGGGGAATAACTAAAAGATTGATAAATAGCTCTAAAGACTGCCATAGTCCACACTTCTGGTAAGAAAACATTTAGTTTTCTATCCTACTCACATACAAAATATATCCCCCTCCACTCAAAGGAATTAATACAAAAGTTCTTTCTAATCATGACCTCAATTCCACAACCCAAGATATTTAAGGAGTATAGTGACTTTGTGCAGTATCTTGGTATTAGGTCTGGATGTGGCTCTTCTTGATTTGAAGGCCTATAAACTCCTCCAAAATCCAAAATGCAGTAATGGAACCAGGACTGATTACTGCAGTAATCATTCTGACAGAGGAAGAATTTGAGTCACACAGCAAACATTGATCCCAGAAAATAGAGATTTGTCTGTAGCAATTCTGAAAAATTTCCAAAAGACATATTGAGGATTTCCCCCCAAAGTTGGTGGGGAGTGATTCTTGAATAAGCACTGGTTCTCATCCTTAGGACAGCTAACTTGTCCAATTTTCTCCCTGGATAATTTTTCTTTTTCTTCTCCCCCCTCCTCTTTTTTTATTACATTATTCTCCTTGGCTGTATCTGAATTGGACATCAGCAAGATGTTCTTCTTGGAACCTGAGCAACTCTCTCAGCTGACTTCTTGCCTATAGATAGTCGGGAGCCCCAGGATCTTTTTAAGTATCCAACAGTTATGGTCTATTTTAGTCCAAGCTGTTGATTCTTTTGACAGCACAATTTTCTAAAACATAGTTTTGGCTTCTCTGTTTTACTGCAGTCAGCTCTATGAGCAATGACCACACCTAAATTTCTTTTGAAACACGATTTTCACTTTGCATATTTCTTTGCTGTCTCTTCCCCTTGCCCCTCTCTCTTTCTCCACTTAGCTATGTATATCTAAAGCTTGTATGGATGCCTCTGTTACTGCAATTGTTGCTTTTACCAAGTATTTAGCCACTACATAATAAAGACCCTCACTCTTCTAGTCTATGGTAAAAACTGTCCTCATTATCAAGCATATAAGCCATTGAGCCAATACCACATAGTTAGTGTTGTTTGACAGCACTCTGTATATCAAGGTACCAGTATCTGTCAGCATAAGCCTGATTTTGCCATGTGTGATATTATGATTTATAATAAGAAATACAGATCCAGTCTTTGTCCACTGTTCATGGCACAGAGCTCTTAAAACCCTTGGAATTTCCTTTGAGGAGAGTGATAAATGTGTCTCTTCTTATGTGAATGAGCTGATTTTGGACCAGCTGGTTGCCAGAGCCCTGTGATTAGATGGAGACTTAAAACCCACCTACCCACTCTACCCCACACACAGCTCCTGACCTCCAAGGGGGAAAGAAGTGTTGAAGATTGAGTTTAGTTGTCAATGGCCAATGATTTAATCAATTATACCTATGTATTGGAGCCTCCCATAAAAAACCAAAAAGAGGGGGATCAGAGAGCTTCCCAGTTGGTGAACATGTGGAGATTTGGAGAGAGTAGCATAGCTGGAAAAGGCATAGAAGCTCCATGCCCTTTTCCTATATTTTGCTCTATGCACTTCTTCCATCTGGATGTTCCTGAGTTATATTCTTTTTTAGTAAACCGGTAATCTCGTAAGTAAAATGTTTCTCTGATTTCTGTGAGCCACTCTAACAAATTATTCAAAACTAAGGAGCGGGTCTTGGGAACCTCCAATCTATAGCCGGTTGGTCAGATGCATAGGTGATAACCTGGGCTTGTGACCGGCATCTTTACTGGGGTAGGTCGGGGGCATTATGGTACTGAGCCCTTAACCTGTGGATTCTGATGCTATCTCCAGGTAGATAGTGGCAGAACTGTGTTAAAATATAGGACGTTCAGCTGGGTCCAGAGAAATGCTTGGTGGTGGTGTGAGGGGAACCACACACACACACACTGGAATTGGATCCAGAAACCCAAAATACTATGGTAGCAAACAATACCCAAATCTTAGAGGCTTAAAATAACGAAGTTTTACATCATTCTTATGATTTGGGGTCGGTTGAGACTCTTCCAAGTCATCCTCACTTGGAGGAACAGGATGATGAAGTCCTCACTTATCACCCTGGCAGGGTAAAGGGAATGTTGCAAACCACATGCTGGCTCTCAATGACTTCCAGACTAATCGGCCAAAGCAAATCATGTGCTTGTGTCTACATGCAACATGATGGGAAGGTGCAGTATTACCACAGGCCTGGAAGAAGGAAGAAAAGAATATGAGAAATTATTATGCTATTTACCATATGTATCAAATTAATTTTTTTCAGCTGAAGAAGTATGGGTAAAAGAAAATTGGATGCAAATGTTGGCTGTGATTGTTTCAGCTCTGACCATGCTGGAACCCTCAGGCTAATATGAGCATTGGGTCTTTCTGATAAATGGGGTCCTATTATAATGATGGAAGCATCAAGCCATTAGGCCTGATACCACTAAACATTCTCAACATTGTACTGACTCATGTTATTCCGACTCATGCTCACCAAATTATCTTCTAATAAATTATCTTTCTATGATAGCTTGCTCTCAAGGAAAAAAAAAAACACACTAAGGAGATGTGAACAGTGTCCCTTTATGGTCATAATTCCCAGTGAAATTTAGTAAATCAGCATTATGCTTTTATATCTTGTGTGAGATTTGTAGCATGAGCTGGCATCACCAAATCTGATCATCTCTGCTACACTGACATGATCAAACTCAGAAAAGTGGTCAATTCCGAGGAAAACTGCTGCTTGAAAATCTGGAAGCAGGGGGAATCAACCAGACATTTTTTTCCTTTGACTGAGGACCACATGAAACTGCATTTCTAAAAAATCAAAAACAAACAACAAATCAAAAATCTTGCATTTCTTCCTTTCTTCAAAAGATGTAAAGTAAAAAATATAAGACAAGGAGGTGTGGAAGGAAGGGGCCTCAAATTATGTTTAGATCGGAATCAGCTGGAGGCTGATTTTCCCCTAGCCACTTCTAGGGGAAAATCTGGGCACTAGATCAGAGACTACAGCTTAAAACATGTCAAGCAGAAAACAGACACGAGTATACAGCACAGTGAGGTGTTGCTGAGCATGGTGAAAATCAGCCCTGGCTGATGGAAGGAGCCAAGAGCGGACTCAGAACAGGCTCAGCAGATCTCCACTTGGTTCAGAACACTCTCCATCATCCCTGTCCCACTGGCCTTTTTGCTGGTCCTTATACACAACAAGCTCAATGGATTTTGAATTGGTTGTTACCCCTGCCTGAAATGCGTTCTCACCAAATTGTTCACCATGAGTACAAACCTGGGCAAGAGGGTAGGTGGGCGAAAGCATGTTCTGGCTGTGTTGGCAAGTTCTTGTGCCCTTTTAGAACCATAACAGTGATAATAAATGCTTAACAAATGCTTAACGAATAAATATGAGAGCAGTAGATGGCAAAATCATTTATTCCTTTCTTAGAAGAGAAGACCAGTCGTCGAGCCCTTGTTGACACAGCATATTGACAAAGGAGGCAGAGGAACAAAGAGAAACCTGCAGCTATGACATGTTCACAGGTTAATCCTAAATAGGACTAATCTTCGTAGGCTTATACTGTGGTAAAACACAGGACGATAAATGAGAGTCAGGAAGTTCTGAGTTTGGTGATCTTGCTCAATAGATGGTAAATCAAAGCTAAATTATTGCACAGAATACCTGTTATATGAGTGGCTTCACCACAAGCCAGAAAGAATTCTTGTTAGCCTGGAGTAGGGCATCTATCTCTAAGCTGGTCACGTCTCCCTGTTTTCTACCACTAAACTTCTATATCCATCCCTCATAAAGAACAATCTCCATTTAGAGGTGAGTAAAATTTAAAAATGGATTATCTTGTGCCCATCAGACTCAGGTTAAAAGGAAAGACTGAAATATGACCTCCCTCCCCAACAATAATGAAGTATATTACTAGGCATCAGAAAAGTACTGACCAAAAGTTTTTCCCAAGTTAAAATAATTTGCTTAAGATATGAAATTAAAGAAAAAAAATTAAAAATTAAGAACTAAAGAAATTGTCACTGGAAAAAATAACTCAAGTAAAACAGGCAAGCTCTCAAATCGGAGATGAAAAAAAGGAGATAAAAATGTAGCTTTCAAAACTCCAGGGAAAAAAATTTCCATCAATAAGGGTATATTTAAATATATTTTAGAATTTTAGAAAATTGGTGAAGGGGCATAGGAAACACAAAAAGAAGTCCAGAAGATATATAGATATAGATATGAAAAAAATAAATAATACTGGAATAAAATTAAATTACTTTTGAATATAAGAAATTATTTTTGAATAAATTCAAAACTGTCTCATCTTACAGGGGGGAAATGTATAACCTTTAGATTTATCTTCTTTTCTGGAGAAAATCATTTACATATAATTAGTTTCCTACAAATTAACATCCATCTTTGAAGAGTTGTAAAATGTCTGCTGCTAATCAATGGTAAATCAAACAAAGGCATATGTCTCTCCAGTCAGTAGATTCTTAGGCAGGTTTATCCACACAGCATGACAATGAAGGTCATGCTGTCATCCTTCTGCCTTGTGTCTATTTAGGATAATCTTTCTTAGCAACTCTTCTTTGTGATAAAAAGTAATCGCCAAATAGTATCTAATTTACATAAATGGTATTAGAATATGAATCTGTGAATTCATTTATTTTTCTCTTTCAATATTATCTCTTTTTTGTATTAGAAAGAGAGAGCGAGAGAGTGAGATTTTGTTGTTTTTTTACTAATGTGTGGTATTCCATTAGTGTGCTTTCACAAGGTGCAGAGCTATATTCAGGGAACAATAAAGAGTTTGATGTGACTGGAACATAAGGTCCACAGAGAGAAATCTAGAAGATAAGGCTGGTAAGGTCAACTAAGGGCAATTTGTAAAGATCACATGTGTTATGTAATGACATTTTATTGGTGTTGTAGCTGACGATAATGATGTAATACTAAGTTACTGTCCTTAGAAATTCATCCATTTATTCATTAGTTATCCCATTCACCAAATATTTTTAAAGGGTGATATATGAAAAAGCAACAGCAATGTAATAGGCACAAAACAAAATGTGTCATGTAAGGAGACAGGTTTTATTTTCCATTCATCAAAGTGAAAAACATTACAAAGGTGATTCATTCCTTAGGTATATACTTCCTTCACCTTTTTACCTATAAATGCCCCTTCTCATTCTTAGGACCTACTATAGATGCTACATCTTTTGAGTTCTCTCTGATTATCCCAAGCTGAGTTAGGCATACAACTACAGTCTTTGGTAGATACTTCCATTATTGCAGTATTGTATTATTACCATGCGTCATTATCACTAGTCTATTTATTTTGTTCCCCACTGAATTTTGTATTGCATCTATTATATTGACTTTTTTTGGTAGACACATAACCCTTTATAAATGTTGGGTGAACTGAAAAATCAGTGAATAAATAGATGAATTCTCTAGGACAGTAACAACAACTGTTACTAGTGTAACAACACTAGTGTAACAACAACAACAAAAACAAAATGCCATTATCATTTTTATACCCTTTTGATTATACAAAGGACAGGAAGCCCTGGAAACTAATCTTAAGGAAAATAAATGACATGAAGATATTCATTGTAATGTTATGTTATAATAGCAAAAATTTGAAAAACAAGTCAATACCAAATATTGGCAGATAACCATGTAAATAATGGTATATCAACTGGTTGATACATTATTCATTAAAATTACACTACAAACAGTTGCAACAGTATATAACAGTATGGAAAATACTTAAAACATAATTATAAATTTAAAAGCCCAAAAAGTTTATATTCTCAAGGATTTTAATTACATAAATATCTACAAATGTAACAGTCAAATCAGGTGCTGATAAGATGAAAGATATTTAACTCTGTTTTTCTATTTATGTTATATAATACTTTGAATATATATGCTTAAGAATTTAACTGAAATAACCCACAATTACCTGAAGAATAGAAGATGCTAAAGAAAAATTTGAAGTGCAAATTATTGGAAATAAATCATGTTTTAACTGGACATTGTCTATTGGCATCATTAATAGAAATAAAAATGATTATTAATCATATTGCAAGTAAAGTGCAATTTATATTATCTTAGAATTATAGCAAACTAAGATATTTAGGTTACTGGATAATTAAACATCAGGTTTATCCCTTCTATTCATCTTACCCCAAATTTAGAATTGAGGAAGCTAAGCTTCCCCCTTCTATCAAATTAAGGGATTTTCAAAAGATGAACATATTAGAAATCAGTATATTGCTTCTTTATTCTCTGCTATTACCTCCTTGGAAATATCCTGATGCCTTTTCTTATCAGGATAAGAAATTTTTTTCCATATTCAAATTCTAAATCATGTTTGTGATTCCTTCTGTGTGAAAAATAAAGCCAATAAATGCTTAATTAAAATATTTACACATCAGAAAAACACCTCTGGAGTTTTGTTTATTTGTGACATCATACAATTTATCTCTCTATCTTTTGTCCTTGTGTTGAGCAGGCAGAACTCAGAGTCCAGGGAGAGTCTGCAGGGCAGAGTAGCAGAGAAGAAAGAGGTGCACGGAGAGAGATCTCTGAAGATCTACAGAGGGCCTCCCTTGAGTATTCAACTGAATACTGATCAGCACATCATGCCAGGGAACTAACTGAGGCCAGGGAAAGAATCACTCATCACCACTTAAAAGGATAAGAGGTAAGACTATTCAGTGCTCATACAGGGCAGGGAACAGTGCTTGTTTCCCTGGAGATTCTGATGATTTATGAGCCATTGTATAGAACATACAGAGGCTCTTTTCTCATTAATGAGGATTTAATTAGACTGAGCTCTGGTCTCACCTAACAAATCTTAAAAGCTGCAATCAATAGGATCAAACTATCTTCAAGTATTTAACTGCATTCCAGAACAAAACTAAATACTATCTATAGAAACACAAAAATAACTAGCATCCAATAAGGTAAAATTCACAGTGTTTTAATTCAATCAAAAATTACTAGGCATGCAAACAAACAAGGAAATAAGAACTATAACAAGTATATAAATCAGTTAACTGAAACCTGCCCAGAACTGAAACAGATGTTAGAATTAGCAGACAAGTACATTATAACAGTTATTATCACTACAACAAACTAGAGTTAACAGACTACTAGAGATGAAAATGCAATGTGTTCAAAAAACTTAAGTAGAGGCATAGAAGATGGCAACAAGACCCAAATCAAACTACTAGAAATGAAAACTACAATATGTGAGGTGAAAATACACTGGATAAAATCAAAAGAAGATTAGACCTTGTAAAACAAAACATTAATGAATTTGAAGGCATAGCAATAGAAGCTATCCAAAGGAAACAAAGACATAAAAGAGAATGAGGGGAAATGAACAGAGTCTCAGTGAACTGACCTGTAGGACAACTTTAGGAGACCTAATATACCTGTAAATAATGTCCATAAAATGATTAAACTAAATATAACTGCTCTAACTATGCCAATTTATAGGCAGTGATTGTCAGAATGGATAAAAAAGCAAGATCTAACTATTTGCTGCCTACAAGAAATGCACTTCAAATAAAAAGACAAAAATAAGTTATAAGTAAATGGATGTGAAAGCTATACCATGCTACTTTCAGATGAAGTTAGTGACCATATAAATATCAGATAAAGTGTGTTTCAGATCAAAGAATATTATTAGCAAAAAAAGTTATTACATAATATTAAAAGGTAATTTCATCAACTGGACATAATAGTCCCAAACATTTATACACTAATAACACAGTTTTGAAATATATGAAGCAAAACTTATAGAACTGCAAGGAGAAATAGAGAAATCCACAATTATAGTCAGAGATTTCAATATCTCCCTCTGTATAATTGACAGGAGATGCATACAAAATTATTAAGAATATAGAAGATTTGAACACAATCAACAAACAACCTAACTGATAGTTTTAAAACACACTACCCAGCAATGGCAGAATACACACTTTTTTCAAGCACACACAGGATGTTTATAAAAATAGACCATATTTTACTCCATAAAACATGTCAGAATAAATTTTAAAAGATTCAATTCATACAATGTATGTTCTCTGTAATGAGGAAATTAAATTAGAAATCACTTACAGAAAGATACCTATAAAATCCCCAGATTTTGAAAACTAAGTCATGGGTAAAAGAATAAATCAAAAGAGAAGGTGGAAAATATTTTTAATGAAATTAAAATTAAAATGCAACATACCAAAATTTCTGAGATGCTGTTAAAGCAGTACTGGTAAGGAGAGGATTTATGGCACTAAATAAGTGTATTAAAACAAGACAAATAGCTATTAACTCAATTATCTCAACAACTTTTTAAGAAACTAGAAAAAGGAGAGCAAATTAAACACAGAAGAGTAGTAGAAAGGAAATAATAAAGACCAGAGTGACAATCAATAAAATAAGAAGCAGAAAAACAAGAAAATCAATGAAGCCAAAGGTATTTCTTAAAGATAGTAATACATTTGATAAACTACTAACCATGAGAGAAAATATGAATTATAAATATAATAAATAAAAATTTTGTAACTATGTAAGGTGACAGATGTTAACTAGACATTGTGGTGATCATTTCACAATGTACACAAGTATCAACTTATTTTGTTATACACCTGAAGCTAATAAAATGTTGTATGCCAATTATACCTCAATTAAAAACTATATAATAAATGAGAGAGGTGACATCACTGAAGGAAGATTCTACAGATATTAAAATGATGATAATGAAATACTATTTCTTTAAAACTTAAAGACAATAAATTCAACCACTTAGATGAATGGACAAATTCTTTGAAAGACACACTATATCAATGCTCACTCATAAATAAATAATATGAATATCTGATGTCTATTAAGGAACTTAAATTTGTAGTTAAAAACATTCTCACAAGGAAAGTCAAGTCCTAGCTGGCTTCACTAGGGAGTCAACCAATCATTTCAGGAGTAAATAATGCTCATTCTATACAAACTCTTCCAGAAAATTGAAATGGACAGAATGTCTGCTGTATTAGTCTGCTCAGTCTGCCATAACAAGGTACCATGGACTGAATGGCTTAAACTACAGAAATTTGTTTCTCACAGTTCTGGAGGCTGGGAAGTCCAAGATCAAGGTGCTAGCAAGGTAGGTTTCAATCTGAGTCCTCTTCTCTTGGCTTGTAGGTGGTCACCATCTCATTGTGTGCTCACATAACCTCTTCTTTGTGCATGCTTGAGGAAAGGGAAGGGAAGAGAGAGGGGGAGAGAGAGAGGGAGAGGGAGAGAGAGAGGGAGAGAGAGAGAGAGAGGGCTCAAGATTTCTGGAGTCTCTTCTTATAATGGCACTAATCTTATCATGAGGGCCCCACTCTAATGACCTCATCTAGCCTGAATTACCTCCTAAAATACCCACCTTCAAATACAATCACATTGAGGATTAAGCTTCAACATACAAACTTGGGAGGGACACAAACATTCAGTCCATATTACCCCCAACTCATTCTACAAAACCAATATTACCTTGATACCAAAACTAGACAAAGATATTTTTAAGTACAGATAAATACCCCTCATGAACATAAATGCAAAAATATGGTAAATTTTAATAGTAAAAAAGTAGTAAAAGAATTGAATCTAACAATGTATAAAAAAAGACAACACATCATGATCAAGTGGAGTTTACCACAGGAGTGCAAGATTGGTTTATCATTGAAAGGATCCATCAATGCGGCACAACATACTAACAAACCAAAAAAAGAAGAAAATATCTGACAATTGCAATCCAATACAGAAATGTATTTGACTAAATTCAACTTCCATTTCTGATTAAAAAAAAAAAAAACTCATAGTAAACCAGGATTAGAAGGAAACTTCTGCAACCTGATAAAAGGCATCTATGAAAAACTGACAACAAATTTTTATGTATTATGATTTTGGTTCTGACTACAGGTCAGTGTTCCATTACCAAAGTTCACCCAACTGTTCACTTAAAATGGGTAGATTCTATTTTATATAAATGATATGTCAATGAGGCTGGGGAGAAGTCAAGGAATAAAATCTCTCACGCAGAATATTCCTTTACATTGAATGCTTCTAATTATTATCTGGTCAACACATATATTTCCATTGAAAGGGAATTCACAACCACAAGCAAAAAACAAAAACAAAAACCTATTTCACTTTAAAACAATACAAAGCATGCTATTCCTTTCATCAAAACAAATAGGTGTCCCTGCAGCTTCTTCCTAAGAATTTTCATCCTATTTTCTTCAGTGACATTGTCCTGTCAACAATTCATCATATTTTGTTGTTTTAAGACCTTTCACAATGTTATAAATTTTTGTGCATCAACAGTATCATAATAACCCATTTACACACATACTACAAACCTTTCCTCCTAATTATTTTATTTCTTCCATGAGATGAACAAATGCCCCATGTTACTTCAAAATGCCTATGTCCTGGAGAGTTTTATACACTTTATTTGCACTGCCTCAACAAAATGATTAGCAAAGAATGGCCATCATCAAAAAATCTACAAACAATAAATGCTGGAGAGGGTGTAGAGAAAAGGGAACTCTCTTGCACTGTTGGTGGGAATGTAAATTGATACAGCTACTATGGAGAACAGTATGGAGATTCATTAAAAAACTAAAAATAGAACTACCATACGACCCAGCAATCCCACTACTGGGCATATACCCTGAGAAAAACCATAATTCAAAATAAGTCAGGTACTACAATGTTCATTGCAGCAATATTTACAATAGCCAGGACGTGGAAGCAACCTAAGTGTCCATCGACAGATGAATGGATAAAGAAGATGTGGCACATATATACAATGGAATATTACTCAACCATAAAAAGAAACAAAATTGAGTTATTTGTAGTGAGGTGGATGGACCTATAGAGTCTGTCATACAGAGTGAAGTAAGTCAGAAAGAGGAAAACAAATACTGTATGCTAACACATATATATGGAATCTAAAAAAAATGGTTCTGAAGAACCTAGGGGCAGGACAGGAATAAAGACACAGATGTAGAGAATGGACTTGAGGACACGGGGAGGGGGAAGGGTAAGCTGAGGTGAAGTGAGAGAGTGACATTGACATATATGCACTACCAAATGTAAAATAGACAGCTAATGGGAAGCAGCCGCATAGCACAGGGAGATCAGCTTGGTGCTTTGTGACCACCTAGAGGGGTGGGGTAGGGAGGGTGAGAGGGAGAAGCAAGAGGGAGGGGATATGGGGATATATGTATACATATAGCTGATTCACTTTGTTATACAGCAGCAACTAACACAACAATGTAAAGCAATTATACTCCAATAAAGATGTTAAATAACTAAATAAATAATATATATATAAAAAAATGTCTTAGCACTATTACATGATAGTGTCCCCAGGCAGAACCTGAAGTCTTGTTGGAACTAAAGCTGGCAGAAGCTATTGCTATTTTTATCCAGTTATAGGTGAGACAACAGAGAGATGTCAATGCAAGGAGTTAACAGAAGGACTATCTGGTCTTGTTAATGCAACACAGATGAAAAGAGTCACTTTGTTATAAAGCAGAAACTAACACACCATTGTAAAGCAATTATACTCCAATAAAGATGTTTAAAAAAAAAAAAAAAGAGTCAAGGGTAGTCACAGGGTACAAAAATAAATAATCAATACATAAAAACAAGGAAATTAGGGCAAGTGATATAAAGACTAGGGAGAGCAGTAACCCGAGAATGGAGGAATGTAAATAAGACCAAACAAAGAATCAGAAAGTGGTGTGGTGTCTACAAAAGTAGAATTGGGGACTAAGAAGTCAGCAAGCCACTGGAATCTTCAGAATCATACAAAAATAAAGAGGATACAGGGAAACAGGGATTAAGCTTGAGAAAGTATGCCTGGATAGACACATTATTTGCAGATAATTCCTCCCAATTTTCTGTCTACAGTCACTAACTGTAATCCAATATTCCTCCATGCCTGAACTCAGATAGGTCTTGCTGACCTAGGAAGCCTTTGGATCAGAAAACAAGTGACAGGTTTATAGAATGAGAGGAGGAGAGTCAGGACAAACAACGTAATTAAAATAATCCTTCTAGCTGAATTCTCAAGCCACTCATGTCCAAACCAGGTATCTTTCCTACTTTCAATTTTTGCTTCTGTCCTGTGTTGTAACTTTTCTTGGTACCACCTTGTAAAACCCTGTTATTGGTTCTCACCTGCTCATCCCCTGATTCAGTTCCATGGATGGTAGACTAAAGCTGTACCTGATTTAAGGATGTGGCTAGAATCTGGCTTACTCTTGCCTTCTTACTCAGCCTAGTCCCGACCTCATAGTGGCAGCAGATATTGTACGTTGACAAGATGTATTGTTTGGAAGACCTTTCTTAGACTTACAGAGTGCTTGGTAGGGGTATGTCCTGGTTGTTAATATTAATATAAATACAGGCATTAATATTGTACCAGAATCCAAATGAACACATTTTAGGCAACAGGGCTAAGAGCGCTGACTGAACTGGGCATAGAAGGCCAGCATTAAATGATACCTCTAACTATAATTCACTTGAATAAGATGAAACTGCGTAAAATAAAAGAATATAAATTAGGACAGAAAGAGAAATTGTGATTTGGGAAGTTGTATAGAGTTCAGAAAAGCTGAGAAAACTCAGAGAATCAACAAGTTCTTTATTCTCCCCACCCCCCGCCTTACTCTATGATGTAACCAAAACTTACCTTAAAATGCTATCATTCATTGTTCTTATTAATATGTTTTCTATTTTGTTCTTTTTATGAATCTGTTCACGCTTAAACCTATTACAGGACCACTGGTTATTAGTGGTAATTTAAAGGGACATTTCCTCGCAGGTATGTTCTTAATTGAGGTCACTGTCACCAGCTCAAGTTCAGTGGCCCTGACCACTAGGGAGCATTCCGTTGGTCTTTGCATGGGATTGTGCCTATTAGGTCTGTTTCTTGAACTGTAGATCACCCACCAACTGCAGCCACTGTATCTAAGTAATGTGCTTCCTCATTAGATAAAATATATTATTTCTTGCTCTCCCCACCCCCAAACCATGCTCCATTTTCATAAAGACTGTAAGACAATGTTTGGAGGATGCAGAAGGCATGGACGAGGTACGATACTGAGGCTGTAATAAATATACAAGGTGATTTATGGAGAGTCAGTCACCGGGCACTCTGCCTCCTCTCTGAGGAATTTTTTGTAGTTTTACTCATAAAAATGAAAAATACGTGCAGTGGATAGTGAACTGGAAAATATATTTAAAGGAATAATTTGTTTTATATCAAAGGGCAAAAAAAAAACAGCCAGGAAGCCACTCTACTGTTCCTGCCTTTTAATTCCAAAATGGAATGAGACTATCAGACAGTAAATCTGTTTTAAAGTGATTTTTTTTTTTAAGGGAGAAGGTAGGAGAGACACACAGAGAGGGATATTTTAACCTTAGGAGAGTAAAGGAAAATACTTGCAGTAATCTAAAACTGTTATTCTATTTATGTCTAAAATAAATGCATTGCTGGACAGTCTCACCGAACAATGCTCCGTTCTGGAACCGTATTGCTGTCGTAAAGCCCAAAGCTGCTGCCTTCCTTCCCCTATTCCATTTCTAGAAGTTATGCTGTTACGATGCACAGAGCTCACAGATGGTACCAGGCAGTATGGTGGGGGTTATTCGAGTCTCACTCCTGCCTCGTACACCCGTGAGAGTGACTGTAGAATGGAGGCCATGATTAGAGGGTGGAATCCAGCGACCATTGTCCCCGCTTATGTTATTAATTAGGAGCCCTCTGCACATAAGCAAGATGTGCAGAGGGGCCTGTTATTAATGTAACAAAGAGATCTTTTCAGTATCTGCAATTCACACACACATTCGTCCCCAGGCATTCCCAGAAACTGTTAGTTCCAGTAAAATCAAGTTGTTCAGAACACATGGTCAGATTTTTCTCATTTCCCCTCCTCTGGGCAAGGCATGCTGAAATGAGTTATTGAAGGAGAATTTAGGAATAGTGATACTATTAATTCATACATGTGTAGCATTCTTAACAGTTTACAAAACACATACATACACGTTACCTCATTAATCTTCACAAGCATATGAGACAGATTACTAACATTATTGCCATTTTTTACAAATAAGAGAAATGAAGTCTCTCAAGCATAAGAAACTTACCAAGACCCCACGGCTTTTAAACAGTGGAGCTGGAGTTACAGTATGTATTTTTTTAATTGCAAGTTCAGGGGGACCATCTATACCAAATTAAAAGTAACCAACTAGCCCCCAAACTGGATAATACCCATCTATTATTAGGCATAGCCCTATCTGATCACAAAGTGATCTTTGCTGAACACTAGACGTCCATTCTAGGCATAGAAGCAAGGGACATTCTGAGCATTTGATGTCTTTTAGAGAGCGCCCCTCAGATCGTGGTTCCCATCTGCTGCTTGTCTGCTGTTTGTAACTGGCGTGCACTGTGATAAGCACCGAAGTTAAGAGCAAGCATTTGGAACATTTCATGGCAATTTGGCAGAGTCATTTTATGGCTGTTGAATAGTAAAAAATTGAGGCCTGTATTTTGTATGTCCTTGTAAAACAGTTTTATTTTCCTATTAATTTATGTTTATTGTATTTTACAAAAGGATCAGGCCACAACAGAATGGGAGGAATAGTGATCCCTCTCCCAGTTTTGCACAGGAAGTACTGCTGTGTCCTGCCAGATAGCATGCCTGGGTTCAAGTTCATCAGGGCGTCCTAGGGAGGCTCTGTTCTACTCTATTGAAACCACTTAACGTGGGTTCTCCCTGAGGGCCCCTTTCTCATTGTTTTCTGAAGGTCTGCATTTGCAATGGCATGTCCTTCAGGGTCTTTAATGCCCACTTCTGAAGAGTGGTGGTGTCAGTTCTGCTGCATAACGAATTACCACAGATTTAGTGACTGAACACCACCCGTTTATCATCTCCCGGATTCTGTAGGTCAGAAGGCTGAGCATGACAGGACTGGATTCTCTGCGCAGGGCCTCACAAGGCTGGCACCACGGTGCTGGCAGGGCTGCAGGCTCATGTGAGGCGCTCTTCCAAGCTTATTCAGGCTGTTGGCAGAGCCCAGTTTCTTGCAGGACTGAGGGCTCTGTCCCTTGCTGGCTGTCAGCGGCGCTCATTCTAGAGGCTGCTCTCGGGTCTCAGCCACGTGGCCCTCCTCCAAGGCAGCTCGCAACATGTTTGCTTGCCTTCTTCCAAAACAGTAGGAGAGGGATTCCAACATTTGACCCTCTTTTTACCTTTTCACCTGACTCAATCAGGCCCATCCAGGATAATCTCCTTTCTGATTAACTCAAAGTCGACTGACTCGTGACCCAATCACTGGATTGATATCCTGTCATGGTCCCTGCTCCCAACCACACTAAAGGGGAGAGAATTATACAGGGTATGTACACCAGGGGTGAAAATTTGGGGACATCTGCCAGCCACAATGGTCAACATGTGATTAAAAAAACACACAAAGAAAATATATTGCTATGTGAACTTGTCTTAACTACTCTCTTTGAAGAGTTTACCTAAAAATATTATTAATTAAAATGTGTAACTTTCCATTCATGTTGAATTACACTAATTCCATGCCTGCGTGTGCCCTCAGTTTCACAACAGGAGGAATCATCTGTCCCAAGAGGCATTTTGATCTTCAAGTACCAGAATAACAGAGGTCACTAATGCCTTCATGCAGCAAATCCAGACTCCTCAATGTTTTCTACTGTGGCACTGCCAGATTGCTGGAATTATACTCATTATAGCCAGTAGTTATCAGTTTATGGGATTGTAAGTGGAATAGAGCACGTAATCTTAGGATGAGGTCAGGAAAAGTCAGGCTCTGAAACTGACAAAACCGACACACAGTACAACCACGCATGACAGCATCTGTAACTCATCCTGCAGTGGGTTTTTTGAGAGAGTTTACTTCTGGGACTAAGGCACCAAAAATCAAAAACACACAAAATAAAAATAACATAAAATAATCTGCAGTCATGGAAATCACAATAGTTCTATTTGGACACTGATAAAAATTGCTGAAGTCATTGAAAACTAGCAATTTTCCTTGTGCCTATAGTACTACCTAAAGATAGTGAAGCTCTAAATTATTACCTTAAAAAATCAATACCTTTGGTAGTTTCATCCCCAGTAGAAAGGAGTACCACCAGAGCGTTAATAAGTATTCTCTTAATACCATTTAATTCCATTCAGTGGCAATAGGCACCAATAGTTTATGATACTTTCGAAAGGAATATTTTATTATTTCATGGACATACTTTTATTTACTGTAACCTTAAGATCTCAAAACAACCTTCTCATTATGGTTTGTTTTGACAAGTTGATTGTCCTAATTGAAAAATAAAAGTTTTTTTTCCCTAATAATTAGAACTCTTTTGTGCAAGTAACAGAAATTACTAACTAAAATAAGCAAAAAAGTGGGGGCAGTTATTAAGAGGATGGCAAAAGATAATTCTTAAAAAGGTATATACACGTGGCTCTTACACAGAGGTAGAATAAACACATGTCAAAGATTTTGTTTAAGTCATTAATTAATGAGGGAAACAATAGATGTTACATCTTGTTCAAAAGAGAACTCAAAGAACCACACATTTATAGTCACGTAAGGAGTGCTGAGACAAATACAAATGTGTGGAAGTTACTCTTAGAAGAATAAATTGAATTTTTGAGCTCAGCAACAAAACCTGGACTTCTCTGGACTCTACCAAAGTATCACCAATACATGAGACCCATCCAGAAAGAAGCAAGTGAATGATTTAGCATTAACATTAATGTAGACCATCACATAATCAAATCAGCCATATCAGTGGGCTGCAGCTAAGGATAGAATTACAAAACTAAACTCTCTTTCTCAGTCCAGCTTTGCCAGTCCAGTGATCTTATATAGATTATGGCTTGGATTTATCTGCTTATTGTTTGGTATGAAAATTAGACTTACAACTTCTTTAAACTTTCTAAGTTATCCTATTGTAGGCACAAACCAATGCATCTTTTTACTCAACCTTCCCTTCCTTAAAGACTGCCTTCCTGGTCCAGATTTGCTAACAGAAGGGGACATTGCAGGAACATCTTGACAATTGAGACATCGTTAGTCTAATTACTTCTATCACACTCCTGCTTCACCTTCGCCCTCCCCCATTTCTTGAAGAAGCATCTGCTAAATGTCAGTAGTTAAGATGTGTCAGACGGAATCCAGAACTGCATAACTTAGTTTGTTGGGAGGCGGCCAGAGAGGAGGAGAGGAAGAAAAATATTTCTTTCAAATTCTCTTTTTCAGTTGCCATGTGATTATTTTACAAAGAGAGAGGAGTCCAACAAAAATGGAAAGAGAGGTTATTTGTGTACCTGTATGAGTATGTGTGAGCATATTGTGTGTGTGCGTGTGTGTGTGTGTGTGTATGAAACAGAGAGAGAGAGATTTTCCAATCAGCCAAGGGTACGGGTATACACATATCCGGGAAAAAGCATGACATCGTTGGCAAGATTTATATGCCTGTTAATGAGTTAATGATTTAATGGCTTTTTAAATAGGGTGGAGAATGGAACACACATAAAACTCAGCATACCACTTGTATCCATCCCTGATGGATCAGACATTAAAATGTAGCTACTGAACTAGATGCCAGTTATCTATATGTCTATTTGGGGATGATATCTGTTACTAGATGGTGATGATCAAAATTACATATAGATATATTCAATGCAAAAGTGGTATAAAAGCCAAAATTTCTCTCATCTACAATTAGCGTTTCCCACAGTCTCTTTACGTGTGTAATAGAGCTATCACCAACAGTAAAACAGGAATTCTTTCCTCAGTCTCTCATAAGAATGGCTACTTCACTGAAGCAATCAACATTTTAGTATCTGTGGAGAAATCATTTAGGGAAGAAAGATCTGTTTGTTCAAATGCCACCACTTTACTTTGTAAATACTGATGTCATCTGCAGTCCCTAGTATGCATGCTAAGTCACATAGAATAGTGGTTCTCAACTTGGGGTGCCCAGAGGTCAAGCCCATTTTTAAAACCCCATAGCTGATTCTCATCTATACCAGGCTTCAGGAACCACTTTAGAGACTTTTGCTCCCTTTGAGCTGCCGTACATGTAATACCAGTAGTCACTGCTGGCAAATGGAACATATACACTACAGGATGGGTACATACAAAGGGGAGAAAATATTTTTTTGAAAAAACAAGTAATAATTAAATACAAATTATTTAATAACTTCATCAGTGGATAAAAACAAAAACAAGGACAAGAATAAAAACAAGTAATTACACATTAATTCCCTGTACCTAAACTTATCATTAATTTTGACCACTACTGACCCCTATTTCTCCTCACCAGACTGAACACACAGCACTCTGTAATCTCAATGAAGGCATGGACTTTGTCATACTCTGCTGTAATTTTCGTGGTTTAGAACAATCTCAAGCATAGAGTATTGACTTAATAAGTATTTGTTGAATGAAAGAATTGTGTTCTCAAAGTCAAATCATCTGGGGAGGCAACTGCTCTTAGACACAATCCTCGGGTTTTTACGTCTTGGAGATTTTTTTTCCCCCGATGTAAAAGCTTCACTATTCTAATCAATGATTATATCACAAATACCTTCCAAACCTTGCCTTCCTCACTCCCAGTAATCAGGGCCATATGTGAGCTATTCTAGTCCATAATGTCCATTCCTCTGCCTCTCGCATCCAAATCCCTCTGTGCTCCCTAATGCAAGAAACTTTCCATCAAACTTATCTTCTACTCCAAGATCTGAATTCTGTTTTCAGGGGCCAATAACAAAGATAAAAAATAAACTAAAGTGGTTAAATGTACTTTGTTTCCACTACCCTCCCCCAGGCACTCTTCTTTAAAATATTTTTTTCCCAATAGAAAGAGGTTACTTTTGGCTATGAAATCACTCACTTCCCTCTTCCAGCTGTAGCAGACATTAACAAAATAGAGCTTTCGCTTACTCCTCTGGTTTCTATAATTTACCATTTGGCTCAGGCTTTTGGTTGAAATGGCTCTGAATTATTCAAGGGAACAATGTGTTTTCCTTTCTCTGAATGGTTTACAACATTTAATAAAACAACTTAGTCACTCACTTAAAGATATTTATTGGACACCTACTATGCTCCAGGCACTGGGAATATAAGTTGGATAAGGCACAGACAGTCTCTGGATGCTTTCTAGAGAAAAACGCATACAAGTGAATCAATGTGAAAACTACTCTGGTGGAAATATAGATTTAGTCCTTGGCAGCATAGAAGAGGGATCTCAAAATGTGACAAGACTCTAAAGACTGCTTAGAGGAAGGAGGATTTGAATTGAGGTTTTGAAGACATGAAAGAGCTACATGATAAGTATGTGTGTGTTGGAGGATGTAAGAAGCTCTTAATGTAAATAGAATGACAGTATTAGGTATGAAAGTGTGAAATATAGGAAGACTTCCTTGGGAAACTAGTCTGGTACAGCTGGAAAGTACATGAAAGTGTGAAAGGGGGTTGGATGAGTAAAAGCAGTAGAATGAGATGAAGAATATATGGCAATTAAACAGAAATAGATAAACTGATCAGTAGTGAGTCCAGAAATCAGCTTAAATATAATTTAGTATATGACAAAATTACTATTTCAAATCTGAAAAAAAAAATTGATTCTTCAATAGCGGCTTGGGCAACTGGCTAGTCATTTTGGCAAAAAAATCAAACTATAGTTCTAGCTCACTTCTAGTAGCAAATGAAATTCCAGGTAACTCAAAATGCAAAAATCAAACCATAAAGTCTTTTGATTATTTTACTAGAGATTGCGAATAATCCTTTCTAGGACATGATACCAAAAGTAAGAAAATTGTTGAACATTTTGCTGATTTTTAAAAGAAGAACAAGAAATTTTGCATGTCATAAAACAGCTTAAGAAGTTTAAGGTACAACTGATAAAATGGAAATATGTATCTGCAACATATTTTAATAGTAATGATACGAGTAGCTACTGTTATTTTATTAAGTGCCGAACCATCTTTCAGCATTTATATACATGGTTTACTTTAATATTCACAACAACTCTGTACTCTTATTTTACAAATAAAGGAATCGTGAAGCAGAATGATCTTGCTATAAGTCTCAGAGCTAGTAATTCTAGGAACTGGAATTCATACTAAGCTTGCATTGATTCCAAAGCACTTAACAACTATAAAACTGACTTGTAAGAGGTTAACTACTTATTTATACAAAATTCATACAGATCAATGAGGACCAAAAAAAAAGAATGTACCAAAGAAAAATGGGTAAAATATAAGAACAAAGGAAACTTCTCTCTCCTTCTCTCCTGCCCTGACGTCTTTATCACTCATATGTTGTCATATATATACAAATTGGCACTAAATAGTAAAAAAAAAAAAAAAAAAAAAATCTAAAACTAAAATTGAAAAAATTGGAAAAAAGGTATTTTTACCCATCAGACTGACAAAGATTAAGAAGACTAACTGTATCTATTTTGAAGAAAATGTGAAGGGAATATGCTCACTGTTTATTTTTAGTGAAAGTGTAAATATGTATAAACTTCTGGAGAGTATTTTGGAGACACTTATCAAAGTTTTAGTTGTACATATACTTTGACTCAGCAGTCACATCCAGGAATATTTCCTAAATTGATGACTGGATAAGCATGAAAATATACAAGATAATATACAATGAATTCATCACAGTGTTATTTATACTATTACAAAGACTGGAAACAATTGAATGTCCACTATTATGAGATTGACTAAATATAGCGTGGCCATATATCCTGTTTTCTTTTAACCAATACACTTCTCTATTGCCATTGAAAATGATATTAGCATCTGACATTTAATGTCATATGAACATAGTAATGAGTATAAAAGGCAATATAAAAAACAGGTTATGAAATACAACTACTTTACTTACTTAAATATGTATTTGTATGCATACTCATCTATCTACCTATATCTAATTATCTATCTACAAATACAATAAATTAACAACTTGTTGTTGCATAAAACTCCTAGAAGAAAACACAGGAAGTACACTCTTTGACATGGATCACAGCAATATCTTTCTAGATATGTCTACTCAGGCAAAGGAAACAAAAGCAAAAATAATCAAATTGGATTACATCAAACTAAAAAGCTTATCCACAGCAAAGGAAACCATCAATAAAATGAAAAGACAACCTACAGAATGGGAGAAGATGTTTGCAAATGATATAGTTGATAAAGGGTTAATATCAAAAATTCATAGTGAACTCATGAAATTCAACAACAAAAATACAAACAAACTGACATAAAAGCTGGCAGAGGAGTTGAATAGGCATTTTCCCAAAGAAGACATACAGATGGTGAATGGACACATGAAAAGATGTTCAGCATCACTAATTATTAGGGAAGTGCAAATCAAAACCACAATTAGACCTCACCTCACACCTGTTGAAATGGCTACTATCAAAAAGACAAAAAAATAACAAGTATTGGAAAGGACATGGAGAAAAGGGAACCCTCTCACACTTTTGGTGAGAATGTAAATTGCTGCAGCCACTATGGAAAAGAGTATGGAGATTCCTCAAAAATTTAAGAATAGAACTACCATATGATCCAGCTATCTCATTTCTGGGTATTTATCCAAAGACTACAAAAAACACTATTTCAAAAACACACGCACCCCTATATTTATCGCAGCATTATTTACAGTAGCCAAGATATGGAAACCACCTAAGTCTCCATCAAGGAATGAATGAATAAAGAAGTGGTATATATACATATATATCTCAATGGAATAATACTCAGTCGTAAAAAGATGGAATCTAGCCATTTGCAACAACATGGATGGACCTTGAAGATATTATGCTAAGTGAAATAAGTCAGACAGAAAGAGACAAACACTGTATGATTTCACTCATATGTGGAATATAAAAAACTAATAAACAAACAAGCAAACAAAACCAAAGCAAATGAACAAACCAAACTAAAACAAACGGTAGATACAGAGAACAGAGTAGTGGTTACTAGAGGCTGAGGGTTGAGAGGGAGGGGAAAATGGGTAAAGGGGACCAACTATACGGTGGTGGATTAAAACTAAATTTTTGGTAGTAAGCACACTGTAGAGCATACAGAAGCAGAAATATAATTTGTACACATGCAACTTATATAATGTTACAAATCAATGTTACCTGAATTAAATAAATAAATAAATAAATAAATGTGATGAACGTTAAAAAATTTTTAAAAATCATGTCCAATTAGAACATGAAAGAAAAATAACTGGTTCTTGGACTTCAGACACATTTTATTTTATTTTTTTATATTTTTATAGTTTGAACTTTTATAACAAACATGTATTATAATTTTAAAATGAAGCTGTTTTTATTTGAGAAGAAAAAGTCATGAACATGTAGATATCTGGTAAATAAAATCATATACAAGAAAATAATATTAACCAAGTTGCTTTGTGCTCATTAGATATTAAAGTAAACTTTACAGGTTAAAATGTATTCAGTATCAATATCAAAAATCTATATTCTATAAAAATATACAAAGGCTCATAAAATTCAATAAATGTTAGTCTTATTACTAAAATTTAATAAAGAGATATACAATAGATAGATAGATAGTTAGATAATGGTTCAAGAACCAAAGTTACCAAGAATTTCATCAAGAAACAATCTGGTCATTTTATTGGCACTTTATTTAATCTTTGGCCAGTTCATAGGCCAGTCTTAGTCAATTTATTACTAAATACCAACTGCTACTAGATCAACTAAAGTTGCTTTGAAGTATCACTGGCTTCTGCCATTTTGCTACAAATAGTTGAGAATGGCAGTAACCTTAATGGAAAGGGATAGTGAAACAACAAAAAGTTTTTTCAGATCTGTCTCAACTGCCACGTCCCTTTGTCCTGAACTTAATGTCAGTGCTTTGAAAATGGTGACAAGAAGGAATTTCTTTTTTTTTTTTTTTTTTTTTTTTTTTTTTTTTTTTAAACATCTTTATTGAAGTATAATTGCCTTACAATAGTGTGTTAGCTTCTGCTTTATAACAAAGTGAATCAGTTATACATATACAATATGTTCCCATTTCTCTTCCCTCTTGCATCTCCCTCCCTCCCACCCTCCCCATCCCACCCCTCTAGGTGGTCACAAAGCACCGAGCTGATCTCCCTGGGCTATGCGGCTGCTTCCCATTAGCTATCTATTTTACATTTGGTAGTGTATATATGTCCATGACACTCTCTTACCCTGTCACATCTCACCCCACCCCCTCCCCATATCCTCAAGTCCATTCTCTAGTAGGTCTGTGTCTTTATTCCCGTCTTGCCACTAGGTTCTTCATGGCCTTTTTTTTTTTTTTTCCTTAGATTCCGTATATATGTGTTAGCATACTGTATTTGTTTTTCTCTTTCTGACTTACTTCACTCTGTATGACAGACTCTAACTCCATCCACCTCATTACAAATACCTCCATTTCATTTCTTTTTATGGCTGAGTAATATTCCATTGTATATATGTACCACATCTTCTTTATCCATTCGTCTGTCGATGGACATTTAGGTTGCTTCCATGTCCTGGCTATTGTAAATAGAGCTGCAATGAACATTGTGGTACATGACACTTTTTGACCTATGGTTTTCTCAGGGTATATGCCCAGTAGTGGAATTGCTGGGTCGTATGGTAGTTCTATTTGTAGTTTTTTAAGGAACCTCCATACTGTTCTCCATAGTGGCTGTATCAATTTACATTCCCACCAACAGTGCAAGAGTGTTCCCTTTCCTCCACACCCTCTCCAGCATTTATTGTTTCTAGATTTTTTGATGATGGCCATTCTGACCGGTGTGAGATGATATCTCATTGTAGTTTTGATTTGCATTTCTCTAATGATTAATGATGTTGAGCATTCTTTCATGTGTCTGTAGGCCATCTGTATATCTTCTTTGGAGAAATGTCTATTTAGGTCTTCTGCCCATTTTTGGATTGGGTTGTTCGTTTTTTTGTTATTGAGCTGCATGAGCTGCTTGTAAATCTTGGAGATTAATCCTTTGTCAGTTGCTTCATTTGCAAATATTTTCTCCCATTCTAAGGGTTGTCTTTTGGTCTTGTTTATGGTTTCCTTTGCTGTGCAAAAGCTTTTAAGTTTCATTAGGTCATATTTGTTTATTTGTGTTCTTATTTCCATTTCTCTGGGAGCTGGGTCAAAAAGAATCTTGCTGTGATGTATGTCATAGAGTGTTCTGCCTATGTTTTCCTCTAAGAGTTTGATAGTGTCTGGCCTTACACTTAGGTCTTTAATCCATTTGGAGTTTATTTTTGTGCATGGTGTCAGGGAGTGTTCTAATTTCATACTTTTACATGTACCTGTCCAATTTTCCCAGCACCACTTATTGAAGAGGCTGTCTTTTCTCCACTGTATATGCTTGCCTCCTTTATCAAAGATAAGGTGACCATATGTGTGTGGGTTTATCTCTGGGCTTTCTATCCTGTTCCATTGATCTATATTTCTGTTTTTGTGCCAGTACCAAACTGTCTTGATTACTGAAGCTTTGTAGTATAGTCTGAAGTCAGGGAGCCTGATTCCCCCAGCTCCATTTTTCGTTCTCAAGATTGCTTTGGCTATTCGGGGTCTTTTGTGTTTCCATACAAATTGTGAAATTTTTTGTTCTAGTTCTGTGAAAAATGCCAGTGGTAGTTTGATAGGGATTGCATTGAATCTGTAGATTGCTTTGGGTAGTAGAGTCATTTTCACAATGTTGATTCTTCCAATCCAGGAACATGGTATATCTCTCCATCTATTTGTATCATCTTTAATTTCTTTCATCAGTGTCTTATAATTTTCTGCATACAGGTCTTTTGTCTCCTTAGGTAGGTTTATTCCTAGATATCTTATTCTTTTTGTTGCAATGGTAAACGGGAGTGTTTTCTTAATTTCCCTTTCAGATTTTTCGTCATTAGTGTATAGAAATGCAAGCGATTTCTGTGCATTAATTTTGTATCCTGCTACTTTACCAAATTCATTGATTAGCTCTAGGAGTTTTCTGGTAGCCTCTTTAGGATTCTCTATGTATAGTATCATGTCATCTGCAAATAGTGACAGCTTTACTTCTTCTTTTCCGATTTGGATTCCTTTTATTTCTTTGTCTTCTCTGATTGCTGTGGCTAACACTTCCAAAACTATGTTGAATAATAGTGGTGAGAGTGGGCAACCTTGTCTTGTTCCTGATCTTAGTGGAAATGGTTTCAGTTTTTCACCATTGAGGACAATGTTGGCTGTGGGTTTGTCATATATGGCCTTTATTATGTTGAGGAAAGTTCCCTCTATGCCTACTTTCTGCAGGGCTTTTATCATAAATGGGTGTTGAATTTTGTCGAAAGCTTTCTCTGCATCTATTGAGATGATCATATGGTTTTTCTCCTTCAATTTGTTAATATGGTGTATCACATTGATTGATTTGCGTATATTGAAGAATCCTTGCATTCCTGGGATAAACCCCACTTGATCATGGTGTATGATCCTTTTAATGTGCTGTTGGATTCTGTTTGCTAGTATTTTGTTGAGGATTTTTGCATCTATGTTCATCAGTGATATTGGCCTGTAGTTTTCTTTCTTTGTGACATCTTTGTCTGGTTTTGGTATCAGGGTGATGGTGGCCTCGTAGAATGACTTTGGGAGTGTTCCTCCCTCTGCAATATTTTGGAAGAGTTTGAGAAGGATAGGTGTTAGCTCTTCTCTAAATGTTTGATAGAATTCACCTGTGAAGCCATCTGGTCCTGGGCTTTTGTTTGTTGGAAGGTTTTTAATCACAGTTTCAATTTCAGTGCTTGTGATTGGTCTGTTCATATTTTCTATTTCTTCCTGGTTCAGTCTCGGCAGTTTGTGCATTTCTAAGAATCTGTCCATTTCTTCCAGGTTGTCCATTTTATTGGCATAGAGTTGCTTGTAGTAATCTCTCATGATCGTTTGTATTTCTGCAGTGTCAGTGGTTATTTCTCCTTTTTCATTTCTAATTCTATTGATCTGAGTCTTCTCCCTTTTTCTCTTGATGAGTCTGGCTAATGGTTTATCAATTTTGTTTATCTTCTCAAAGAACCAGCTTTTAGTTTCATTGATTTTTGCTATTGTTTCCTTCATTTCTTTTTCATTTATTTCTGACCTGATCTTTATAATTTCTTTCCTTCTGCTGGCTTTGGGTTTTTTTTGTTCTTCTTTCTCTAATTGCTTTAGGTGCAAGGTTAGGTTGTTTATTCGAGATGTTTCCTGTTTCTTGAGGTAGGCTTGTATTGCTATAAACTTCCCTCTTAGCACTGCTTTTGCTGCGTCCCATAGGTTTTGGGTCGTCGTATCTCCATTGTCATTTATTTCTAGGTATTTTTTGATTTCCCCTTTGATTTCTTCAGTAATCACTTCATTATTAAGTAATGTATTGTGTAGCCTCCATGTGTTTGTATTTTTTACAGATCTTTTCCTGTAATTGATATCTAGTCTCATAGCGTTGTGGTCGGAAAAGATACTTGATACGATTTCAATTTTCTTAAATTTACCAAGGTTTGATTTGTGACCCAAGATATGATCTATCCTGGAGAATGTTCCATGAGCACTTGAGAAAAATGTGTATTCTGTTGTTTTTGGGTGGAATGTCCTATAAATATCAATTAAGTCCATCTTGTTTAATGTATCATTTAAAGCTTGTGTTTCCTTATTTATTTTCATTTTGGATGATCTGTCCATTGGTGAAAGTGGGGTGTTAAAGTCCCCTACTATGATTGTGTTGCTGTCGATTTCCCCTTTTATGGCTGTTAGTACTTGCCTTATGTATTGAGGTGCTCCTATGTTGGGTGCATAAATATTTACAATTGTTATACCTTCCTCTTGGATCGATCCCTTGATCATTATATAGTGTCCTTCTTTGTCTCTTGTAATAGTCTTTATTTTAAAGTCTATTTTGTCTGATATGAGAATTGCTACTCCAGCTTTCTTTTGATTTCCATTTGCATGGAATATCTTTTTCCATCCCTTCACTTTCAGTCTGTATGTGTCTCTAGGTCTGAAGTGGGTCTCTTGTAGACAGCATATATATGGGTCTTGTTTTTGTATCCATTCAGCCAGCCTGTGTCTTTTGGTGGGAGCATTTAATCCATTTACATTCAAGGTAATTATCGATATGTATGTTCCTATTCCCATTTTCTTAAATGTTTTGGGTTTGTTATTGTAGGTGTTTTCCTTCTCTTGTGTTTCTTGCCTAGAGAAGTTCCTTTAGCATTTGTTGTAAAGCTGGTTTGGTAGTGCTGAACTCTCTCAGCTTTTGCTTGTCTGTAAAGGTTTTAATTTCTCCATCACATTTGAATGAGATCCTTGCTGGGTAGAGTAATCTTGGTTGTAGGTTCTTCTCCTTCATGACTTTAAGTATATCTTGCCACTCCCTTCTGGCTTGCAGAGTTTCTGCTGAAAGATCAGATGTTAACCTTATGGGGATTCCCTTGTGTGTTATTTGTTTTTTTTCCCTTGCTGCCTTTAATATGTTTTCCTTATATTTAATTTTTGACAGTTTGATTAATATGTGTCTTGGTGTGTTTCTCCTTGGGTTTATCCTGTATGGGACTCTCTGTGCTTCCAGGACTTGATTAACTATTTCCTTTCCCATATTAGGGAAGTTTTCAACTATAATCTCTTCAAATATTTTCTCAGTCCCTTTCTTTTTCTCTTCTTCTTCTGGGACCCCTATAATTCGAATGTTGGTGCGTTTAATGCTGTCCCAGAGGTCTCTGAGACTGTCCTCAGTTATTTTCATTCTTTTTTCTTTATCCTGCTCTGCAGTAGTTATTTCCACCATTTTATCTTCCGGGTCACTTATCCTTTCTTCTGCCTCAGTTATTCTGCTATTGATCCCATCTAGAGTATTTTTAATTTCATTTATTGTGTTTTTCATCATTGCTTGATTCCTCTTTAGTTCTTCTACGTCCTTGTTAAATGCTTCTTGCATTTTGTCTATTCTATTTCCAAGATTTTGGATCATCCTTACTATCATTATTCTGAATTCTTTTTCAGGTAGACTACCTATTTCCTCTTCATTTGTTAAGTCTAGTGTGTTTTGACCCTGCTCCTTCATCTGCTGTGTGTTTTTCTGTCGTCTCATTTTGCTTATCTTACTGTGTTTGGGGTCTCCTTATCACAGGTTGCAGGTTTGTAGTTCCCGTTGTTTTTGGTATCTGTCCCCAGTGGCTAAGGTTGGTTCAGTGGGTTGTGTAGGCTTCCTGGTGGAGGGAACTAGTGCCTGAGCTCTGGTGGATGAGGCTGGATCTTGTCTTTCTGGTGGGCACGTCCACGTCTGGTGGTGTATTTTGGGGTGTCTGTGGCCTTATTATGATTTTAGGCAGGCTCTCTGCTAATGGATGAGGCTGTGTTCCTGTCTTGCTAGTTGTTTGGCATAGGGTGTTCAGCACTGTAGCTTGCTGGTCATTGAGTGATGCTGGGTCTTGATGTTGAGATGGAGATCTCTGAGAGATTTTTGCCGTTTGGTATTACGTGGAGCTGGGAGGTCTCTTGTGGACCAGTGTCCTGAAGTTGGCTCTCCCACCTCCGAGGTACGGCCCTGATGCCTGGCTGAAGCACCAAGAGCCTTTCGTCCACACGGCTCAGAGTAAGAGGGAGAAAAAATAGAAAGAAAGAAAGGAAGGAAGGAAGGAAGGAAGGAAGGAAGGAGGAAGGAAGGAAGGAAGGAAGGAAGGAAAGAAAGAAAGAAAGAAAGGAAAGAAAGAAAGAAGCTATAATATAGTGAAGTAAAATAAAGCTATTGTAAAGCAAAGCTATACAGACAAAATCTCCCCCAGAAGCATATACATATACACTCACAAAAAAAAAGGAAAAGGGGAAAAATTAATATATCCTGCTCCCAAAGTCCACCTCCTGAATTTGGGATGATTCGTTGTCTATTCAGGTATTCAACAGATGCAGGCACATCAAGTTGTTTGTGGAGTTTTAATCCGCTTCTTCTGAGGCTGCTGGGACAGATTTCCCCTCCTCTTCTCTGTTCGCACAGCTCCTGGGGATCAGCTTTGGATTTGGACCCGCCTCTGCGTGTAGGTCGCCTGAGGGCGTCTGTTCCCCGCCCAGACAGGACGGGGTTAAAGGAGCAGCTGCTTCGGGGACTCTGGCTCACCCAAGCCGCGGGGAGGGAGGGGTACAGAGGAGGCGGGGCGAGCCTGCGGCGTCAGAGGCCGGCGTGACGTTGCAGCAGCCTGAGGCGCGCAGTGCGTTCTCCCGGGGGATGTTGTCCCTGGATCACGGGACCCTGGCAGTGGCGGGCTGCACGGGGTCCCGGGAGGGGCGGTGTGGAGAGTGACCTGTGCTCGCACACAGGCTTCTTGGAGGCGGCAGCAGCAGCCCCAGCGTCTCACGCCCGTCTCTGGGGTCCGCGCTGATCGCCGCGGCTCGCGCCAGTTTCTGGAGTTCGTTTAGGCGGCGCTCTGAATCCCCTCTCCTTGCGCGCCGCGAAACAAAGAGGCAAGAAAAAGTCTCTTGCCTCTTCGGCAGCTGCAGACTTTTTCCCGGTCTCCCTCCCAGCCAGCTGTGGTGCGCCAACCCCTTCAGGCTGTGTTCACGCCGCCAACCCCAGTCCTCTCCCTGCCGCCAACCCCAGTCCTCTCCCTGCGATCCGACCGAAGCCCGAGCCTCCGCTCCCAGCCCCGCCCGCCCCGGCGGGGGAGCAGACAAGCCTCTCGGGCTGGTGAGCGCTGTTCGGCGCCGAGCCTCTGTGCGGGAGTCTCTCCGTTTTTCCCTCTGCGCCCCTGTTGCTATGGGATCCGCGCTGTTAGCTGCGGCTCGCGCCCGTCTCTGAAGTTCGTTTAGGCGGCGCTCTGAATCCCCTCTCCTCGCGCACCAGGAAACAGGGAAGAAAAAGTCTCTTGCCTCTTCGGCAGCTGCAGACTTTTTCCCGGACTCCCTCCCGGCTAGCTGTGGTGCACTAACCCCTTCAGGCTGTGTTCACGCCGCCAACCCCAGTCCTCTCCCTGCGATCCGACCGAAGCCCGAGCCTCAGCTCCCAGCCCCGCCCGCCCCGGCGGCTGAGCAGACAAGCCTCTCGGGCTGGTGAGTGCTGGTCAGCGCCGAGCCTCCGTGCGGGAAGTGCGGGAATCTCTCCGCTTTGCCCTCCGCACCCCTGTGGCTGCGCTCTCCTCCGTGGCTCCGAAGCTTCCCCCCTCTGCCACCCGCAGTCTCTGCCCGCGAAGGGGCTCCTAGTGCGTGGAAATCTTTCCTCCTTCACAGCTCCCTCCCACTGGTGCAGGTGCCGTCCCTATTCTTTTGTCTCTGTTATTTCTTTTTTCTTTTGCCCTACCCAAGTACGGGGGGAGTTTCTTGCCTTTTGGGAGGTCTGACGTTTTCTGCCAGCGTTCAGTGGGTGTTCTATAGGAGCAGTTCCACGTGTAGATGTATTTCTACTGTATCTGTGGGAAGGAAGGTGATCTCCGCGTCTTACTCTTCCGCCATCTTCTCTCCTCCCCAAGAAGGAATTTCTTTAATGGATAGAAACAAAGATGAGGTTGAATTTCCTTTTAGTGTGGGATTCCTAAATGCTACTTTTTCTGTTTTTCCCTCTCTCTGCATACTAGATTTTTTTTCACTTATTTTATAGAAAGTAAATGAGAGCAAGTGTAAATATGGAGTAATATGCAGAAACAAAGCCAAAATCAAGACTCTGGGTTTGCTTCTCTTTTATTACAATTATTTTTATTTTAATTTGCTTGCCTGTCAAGTTTTACTTGGAAAAAGCATTATTCCTCAGGGAAAGTTGTAAGAATCACCAGTTCTTCTGCAGAATCAGAAACATTTTGGTGCTTTTATAAAACAACTGTCTTTAATTCATAAGTGTCAGTTTGAAAATTTGATATTCAATTCTATTAATTAAAATTAAAAGAAATGACACCCTTAGGCACTTTGATGGTAAATAGGATATACTATTCCTGTAAGGTCCGTATTCATTTTTAAATTTAAATCAAGAAAAGTCATAGTTTGAAATAGTCTAAAGTTCTCATGTTAATGCATAAGTATATATTAAAATGACCTTCAAAAATAAATAGAAATAAATAAATAGAGGCATTCATCTTATAGGAATAAATGTATATTTAGATTATTTGATATCTTTCTAGCAGCCTAATAGTGATACTAAATGGTATTTTGCAATCTATTTCCCCCTTTGATGCCAGTATGTAATGTTCTGATCTTTCACTTAAACTGAAATAAAAAACCGTAGTGAGGCAGTCATATGCCATTTTGTATAACCATACTCACTCTAAAATTTTATGATTCTATTATTCTATTGCAAAACAATTCTATTGCTACATATGGTCCTTTGCTCAGTGCAAAGGGGAAAGTATGCTTGCACAATAATGTTTACCCTCTACCCTAGTGAGTGCAAATCTTATAATATGGTAGACATACAAATATTTGTCTATGATGTTTCTGGCTGCAAGATAAATGAGCAGCTATCATGGGTGTGGCATGATTTACTTAACCAGAAGCATCAAAAGCTGAGAAGCAGAAGACTGACATCAGCTTCTACAATGGAAAAGCATAATCATTAAACCAATATTTGTCAGCTTGTTAATTTTTAATATGTTGCGGTTTCCTTTCCCTTTCTAAATAATTATTCATTTTTATGCCTAATTGGTAATTATCTTAGTTAATTCAGGATGTTATAACAAAAATAGAATAGACTGGGTGGCTTAAATAACATTCATTTCTCATGGTTCTGAAGGTGGAAAATCCAAGACTGAGGCACCAATAGATTCTGCTCTTGGTGAGGGCCCTCTGTGCTGTGTGCTCCAATGGTGGAAGGGACAAGAGAGCTCTCTGGGGTCTCTTTTATAAGGGCACTAATCCCATTCAGGAGGGCTCCACCCTCTAGACCTAATCACCTCCCAAACGGCCCACTCCAAATACTACCACAATGGAGGTTAGGATGTCAACATGTGAAATCTGGCGAAACACAAACACCCAGCCATTACAATATTAAAAATGTATTATTGGAAAAAGAAAGTGTTAATTGATTCTTAAGATTGCAAAAGTTCCAGGTCCCATAAAACTAGGATCCTTCCCTGTGAACAGTGATTGTTCATTTCCACCAATATGTCTATGAGATCACAAGAACAGTATACAAGTTCACAGCACAATAAAACTGAAATGGAAAATTTTTCCCACTGTTTTTGTAGTTAATGAAAAATATAATTTGTGACAAACTACGCTAAATTACTAGAAAGAATACAAGACTTCCTGACTAAACTCTGCCACCTTGTTTATCCCTGTGAAAGTTAATCAGAAATTTCCTTATTACATGAGGGCTTGGCCCTTATGCTGCTAGAAAGCTGTTCCCACCTTATCCCACCAAGATCTATCTTTCAGCTAGTGGACACAATTTCTGGAAAACAATTAAGCAGGATGTCAAGGGAAGGTGGACAACATATTTTTGGCGACCATCAAGAATGTAAGGAGCAGCCCTGACATTGGAATGTTCCAGAGATAGCATACTTTGTACTTGATCAATTTGGGGCAAGGACACTAAACCTAGAGGGTACAGAGAAAAAACAAACCAAAACAACAACAAAAACACAGAAAAAGAGCATAAGCTAGTTCAAAGACAAAACAAGGTATAATGTATTAGAGATGGGTGGGATAATAAATAATTACATGGAAACTAAAAATACAACCTAAGAGAAGAGTATCAATCTTCTTTCGCAGCAATAATGAGCAGAACTGGCACTGTAGAAAATTGAATCGGTGATATACCAGGCAAACCTGAGAAGTTTTCCATAAGGCAGAAAGAAAGGATAAGATAAAAAACAATGAAGACTACAATAGATAATGAGAAGAAATAATGAAGATACAAACTAAGAGTAACAGTTGTTCCTGAATGAGCAACAGAATAATTAGATCTAGAACAATAACAGGAGGACCTTCAAGATGGCGGAGGAGTAAGACTTGGAGATCACCTTCCTCCCCACGAATACATCAAAAACAAAACTACATGTGCGACAACTCCTACAGAACACCTACTGAATGCTGGCAGAAGACCTCAGACTTCCCAAAATGCAAGAAACTGCCCACATACTTGGCTGTGTGGCTGACAGGGTCTTGGTGCTCCGGCTGGTGTCAAGCATGAGCCACTGAGGTGGGACAGCCGAGTTCAGGACATTGGACCACCAGAGACCTCTTGGCCCAACGTAATATCAATCGGCGAGAGCTCTCCCAGAGATCTCCATCTCAATGCTAAGACCCAGCTCCACTCAATGACAAGCAAGCTCCAGTGCTGGACACCTCATGCCAAACAACTAGCAAGACAGGAACACAACCCCACCCATTAGCAGAGAGGATGCCTAAAATCATACTAAGTTCACAGACACCCCAAAACACACCACCGGATGTGGTCCTGCCCACCAGAAAGACAAGAGCCAGCCTCATCCACCAGAACACAGGCAACAGTCCCTTCCACCAGGAAGCCTACACAACCCACTGAACCAACCTTAGCCACTGGGGGCAGAAACCAAAAACAACAGGAACTATGAACCTGCAGCCTGTGAAAAGGAGACCCCAAACACAGTAAGTTAAGCAACATGAGAAGACAGAGAAATACGCAGCAGATGAAGGAGCAAGATAAAAACCCACTAGACCAAACAAATGAAGAGGAAATAGGCAGTCTACCTGAAAAAGAATTCCGAGTAATTATAGTAAAGATGATCCAAAATCTTGGAAATAGAATGGAGAAAATACAAGAAACATTTAACAAGGACCTAGAAGAACTAAAGAGCAAAGAAACAATAATGAACAACACAATAAATGAAACTAAAAATTCTCTAGAAGGAATCAATAGCAGAATAACTGAGGCAGAAGAACGGATAAGTGACCAGGCAGATAAAATAGTGGAAATAACTACCGCTGAGCAGAATAAAGAAAAAAGAATGAAAAGAATTGAGTACTGTCTCAGAGACCTCTGGGACAACATTAAACACACCAACATTCGAATTATAGGGGTCCCAGAAGAAGAAGAGAAAAAAAAGGGACTGAGATAATATTTGAAGAGATTATAGTTGAAAACTTCCCTAATACGGGAAAGGAAATAGTCAATCAAGTCCAGGAAGCACAGAGAGTCCCATACAGGATAAATCCAAGGAGAAACACGCCAAGACACATATTAATCAAACTATCAAAAATTAAATACAAAGAAAAAATATTAAGAGCAGCAAAGGAAAAACAACAAATAACATACAAGGGAATCCGCATAAGGTTAACAGCTGATCTTTCAGCAAAAACTCTGCAAGCCAGAAGGGCGTGGCAGGACATATTTAAAGTGATGAAAGGGAAAAACCTACAACCAAGATTATTCTACCCAGCAAGGATCTCATTCAGACTTGATGGAGAAATTAAAACCTATACAGACAAGCAAAAGCAAAGAGAATTCAGCATCACCAAACCAGCTTTACAACAAATGCTAAAGGAACTTCTCTAGGCAGGAAACACAAGAGAAGGAAAAGACCTACAATAACAAACCTATGGTAATAGGAACATACATATCAATAATTACCTGAAACGTGAATGGATCAAATGCTCCAACCAAAAGAAACAGGCTCGCTGAATGGATACAAAAACAACACCCATATATATGCTGTCTACAAGAGACCCACTTCAGACCTAGGGACACATACAGACTGAAAGTGAGGGGATGGAAAAAGATATTCCTTGCAAATGGAAATCAAAAGAAAGCTGAAGTAGCAATTCTCATTTCAGACAAAATAGACTTTAAAATAAAGACTATTACAAGAGACAAAGAAGGACACTAAATAATGATCAAGGGATCAATCCAAAAAGAAGATATAACAATTGTAAATATTTATGCACCCTACATAAGAACACCTCAATACTTAAGGCAAATGCTAACATCCACAAAAAGGAAAATCAACAGTAATACAATCATAGTAGAGGACTTTAACAACCCACTTTCACCAATGGACAGATCAACCAAAATGAAAAGAAACAAAGAAACACAAGCTTTAAATGATACATTAAACAAGATGGACTTCACTGATATTTATAGGATATTGCATCCAAAAACAACAGAATACACTTTCTTCTCAAGTGCTCATGGAACATTCTCCAGGATAGATCATATCTTGTGTCACAAATCAAGCCTTGGTAAATTTAAGAAAATTGAAATCATATCAAGTATCTTTTCTGACCACAACGCTATGAGACTAGATATCAATTACAGGAAACAATCTGTAAGAAATACAAACACCTGGAGGCTAAACAATGTGCTACTACATAACCAAGGGATCACTGCAGAAATCAAAGAGGAAATCCAAAAATACCTAGAAACAAATGACAGTGAAAACACGACTACCCAAAACCTATGGGATTCAGCAAAAGCAGGTCTAAGAGGGAAGTTTATAGCAATATAATCCTACCTCAAGAAACAAGAAAAATCGCAAATAAACAACCTAACCTTACACCTAAAGCCATTCCAGAAAGAAGAATTTAAAAACCCCCAAAATTAGCAGAAGGAACGAAATCATAATGATCAGGTCAGAAATAAATGAAAAAGAAATGAAGGAAACAATAGCAAAGATCAATAAAACTAAAAGCTGGTTCTTTGAGAAGATAAACAAAATTGATAAACCATTAGCCAGACTCAACAAGAAAAAAAAGGGAAAAGTCTGAAATCAACAGAAATAGAAATGAAAAAGGAGAAGTAACAACTGACACTGCAGAAATGCAAAGGATCATGAGAGATTAGTACAAACAACTATATGCCAATAAAATGGAAAACGTGGAAGAAATGGACAAATTCTTAGGAAAGCACAACCTTCTGAGACTGAACCCAGAAGAAATAGCAAATATAAACAGACCAATCACAAGCACTGAAATTGAAACTGTGATTAAAAATCTTCCAACAAACAAAAGTCCAGGACCAGATGGATTCACAGTTGAATTCTGTCAAACATTTAGAGAAGAGCTAACACCTATCCTTCTCAAACTGTTCCAAAATATAGCAGAGGGAGGAACACTCCCAAACTCATTCTACAAGGCCACCATCACCCTGATACCAAAACCAGACAAAGATGTCACAAAAAAAGAAAACTACAGGCCAATATCACTGATGAACATAGATGCAAAAATCCTCAACAAAATACTAAGAAACAGAATCCAGCAGCACATTAAAAGGATCATACACCATGATCAAGTGGGGTTTATCCCAGGAATGCAAGGATTCTACAATATACGCAAATCAATCAATGTGATATACCATATCAACAAATTGAAGGATCAAAACCATATGATCATCTCAATAGATGCAGAAAAAGCTTTTGACAAAATTCAACACCCATTTATGATAAAAACCCTCCAGAAAGTAGGCATAGAGGGAACTTACCTCAACATAATAAAGGCCATATATGACAAACCCACAGCCAACATCGTTGTCAATGGTGAAAAACTGAGACCATTTCAACTAAGATCAAGAACAAGGCAAGGCTGCTCCCCCTCACCACTATTATTCAACATAGTTTTGGAAGTTTTAGCCACGGCAATCAGAGAAGAAAAAGAAATAAAAGGAATCCAAATCGGAAAAGAAGTAAAACTGTCACTGTTTGCAGATGACATGATACTATACATAGAGAATCCTAAAGATGCTACTAGAAAACTACTAGAGCTAATCAATGAATCTGGTAAAGTAGCAGGATACAAAATTAATACACAGAAATCTCTTGCATTCCTATATACTAATAATGAAAAATCTGAAAGAGAAATTAAGGAAATACTTCCATTTACCATTGCAACAAAAACAATAAAATACCTAGGAATAAACCTACCTAAGGAGACGAAAGACCTGTATGCAGAAAACTATAAGACACTGATGAAAGAAATTAAAGATGATACAAACAGATGGAGAGGTATACCATGTTCTTGGATTGGAAGAATCAACATGAAAATGACTATACTACCCAAAGCAATTTCAATGCAATCCCTATCAAATTCAATGCAATCCCTATCAAACCACCAATGGCTTTTTTCACAGAACTAGAACAAAAAATTTCACAATTTGTATGGAAACACAAAAGACCGTGAATAGCCAAAGCTGTCTTGAGAAAGAAGAATGGAGCTGGAGGAATCAGGCTCCCTGACTTCAGACTATACTACAAAGCTACAGTAATCAAGACAGTATGGTACTGGCACAAAAACAGAAATATAGATCAATAGAACAGGATAGAAAACCCAGAGATAAACCCACGCATATGTGGTCACCTTATCTTTGATAAAGTAGACAAAAGTATACAATGGAGAAAAGACAGCCTCTTCAATAAGTGGTGCTGGGAATACTGGACAGCTACATGTAAAAGAATGAGATTAGAACACTCCCTAACACCATACACATAAGTAAACTCAAAGTGGATTAAAGACCTAAATGTAAGGCCAGGCACTATAAAACTCTTAGAGGAAAACATAGGCAGAACACTCTATGACATAAATCACAGCAACATGCTTTTTGACCATGTCCTATAGAAATGGAAATAAAAACAAAAATAAACAAATGGTACCTAATGAAACTTAAAAGCTTTTGCACAGCAAAGGTAACCATAAACGAGATGAAAAGACAACCCTCAGAATGGGAGAAAATATTTGCAAACGAATCAACAGACAAAGGATTAATCTCCAAAATATATAAACAGCTCATGCAGCTCAATATTAAAAAAACAAACAACCCAATCCAAAAATGGGCAGAAGATCTGAACAGACATTTCACCAATGAAGGTATACAGATTGCCAACAAACGCATGAAAGGATGCTCAACATCACTGATCATTAGAGAAATGCAAATCAAAACTACAATGAGATATCACCTCACATGGGTCAGAATGGCCATCATCAAGAAATCTGCAAACAATAAATGCTGGAGAGGGTGTGGAGGAAAGGGAACACTCTTGCACTGTTGGTGGGAATGTAAATTGATACAGCCACTATGGAGAACAGTATGGAGGTTCCTTAAAAAACTAACAATAGAACTACCATACGAACCAGCAATCCCACTACTGGGCATATACCTTGAGAAAACCATAATTCATAAAGAGTCATGTACCAAAATGTTCATTGCAGCTCTATTTACAATAGCCAGGACATGGAAGCAACCAAAGTGTCCATCATCAGATGAATGGATAAAGAAGATGTGGCACATATATACAATGGAATATTACTCAGCCATAAAAAGAAATGAAATTGAGATATTTGTAGTGAGGTGGATGGACCTAGAGTCTGTCATACAGAGTGAAGTAAGTCAGAAAGAGAAAAACAAATACCGTATGCTAACACATATATATGGAATCTAAGAAGAGAAAAAAAAAAAGGTCATGAAGAACCTAGTGGCAAGACGGGAATAAAGACACAGACCTACTAGAGAATGGACTTGAGGATATGGGGAGGGTGAAGGTTAAGCTGTGACAAAGTGAGAGAGTGGCATGGACATATATATACTACCAAACGTAAAATAGATAGCTAGTGGGAAGCAGCCGCATGGCACAGGGAGATCAGCTTGGTGGTTTGTGACCACCTAGAGGGGTGGGATAGGGAGGTTGGGAGGGAGGGAGACGCAAGAGGGAAGAGATATGGGAACATATGTATATGTATAACTGATTCACTTTGTTATAAAGCAGAAACTAACACACCATTGTAAAGCAATTATACTCCAATAAAGATATTAAAAATAAAAAAATAAATAAATAAATAGAATGCATTAAAAAAATAAAGTAGAAACTAACACACCATTGTAAAGCAATTATACTCCAATAAAGATGTTTAAAAAAAATAGAATAAAATAAATAAAAAATAAATTAATTAATTAATTTAAAAAAAAAGAAAAACATGAGCATGAAGTTAGAATTGGATCCATCATGTGCCAGAGAATTCAATGAAAATAACTCCACACTGAAATCCACACAACTTTTTCCTTGCTATTACAAGGGCAAAAAAGAAATATCTATAGGTATTCAGTATTAAGAAAAACAACAACTAAAACCAAAATGTTAAAAATAGAAAAGCTGGTTATGTTCAAAAGAACAAAAATCTGCCTGTACTTAGACTATCTTCTGCAAGAATGAGGTCAAAAACCAGAAAACAAACTCAGTAGCTGTTTGAAGATGGTAAAATTGTGTATCTAGAAAACCCAGGTAATTTAACAGAAAATCTATTAGGAAAGAAAGACAAAACAAAACAGAATTCAGGAAGTGAAAGGGCTACAGGATGGCCACCCCAGGTTTATGCTGGTTTTATCCTGGTTAATGTGCCTATAGAATTATTGAAAAGTGGCCGTAGTTTTTGTTTTAACCATGGTTTGATTTATCCAATATCTCTTCTCACTATTCATTCCCTTTAGTCATATTATATACTGAAAATTAAAGTACAGTCTCTTTTAAGAGTTCTTGGTATGTTGACAAAGACTGATCATACACTTTTCCTCCAAAAAAAAAAAAACTCAGTAAATTTCAAAAAGCAGGAATTATCATATAAGCTTTGATAAGTAGATAAAATGAGAAATTAAAGCAAGATTTGAAAACAACAACAACAAAAACAAAACACTTAGAAATTAAATTTCTGCTAAGTAACTCCTGCAAAACTTCAAGGATTCAAACATGACATGCCTGAGGAGAAAAACGTCCTGAAATGTCTCATTCTCAAGAGAACTGTTTCTCTCTGGCCAGCCCACCAACCTCAGCACATCCTCTCTTTTCAGGGATCAGATGCCTCTGGCTAGGATGCCTTCCTTATCTTTCTGCCAGGCCTGTGATTGACTATACATCTTCATTACCTAATCAATTTGTGCACTGAATGTGGAATGGATTCAGCAGTCAGAGGAGGAAGTGGAAAAACAAGGCTACAATGATTTGGGATGTGATATGACTTAGGTAAAAGCTGTGTTTTAAGTCCACAGTGATCCCATTTGGCTCTCCAACCGGTTGTGCTTCTCTTCCTTCAAATTTGATGCAGGATGCTCAAACCCTAGAAACAGATATTTTTCCTCTATTCTTTTCAAAATAGGATGACTTTGTGCTGCCCACATTACTGAAAGCCAAGGTAGGCGGCAGTCTGAGGGAAAGGATAGGGCCAGATGTCCATACAGCATGGGAATAAAGTCAGAGAACGTAGATGTTGTGTTTTTCCAAAGAACCAAAACAATTGTAGGACACTCTGGTCCAGTCAAAATGGAGGCTATTTTAATAATTGGAAGAAATGGTTGTCAGTAGAAATGATTTGGGACCGCAGTCACAAGTCTGTAATGATTATTCCCCACTCCTCAGCGAATGGTGAGATTTGGTCTATTTAAAAAAAAAAAAACAAAAAAATAAAAAAACAAAAAACCATAAAGTCTGTGAGAGGAGGAAAACAAGATGGGAAGAAGCATACTGTGTTGTCTCCTCTACTTCCCTAGAAAGATGAGATGAAAAAACTTCCAGAGGGGAGTCCAGGAAGGTTTAGGGCAGAAAGAAATATATAGAAAGTCAGAATAGGATTTTGTTGCAGCTCAGTAAAAAATTTTAAGTTATTCTGGTGTTTTCATTCTAAAGGGTGGCATTTCAAATAAGAACACAGATGGGCAATGGGACTAAAGAAATCTTACCAGGCAGGTGAATATGTTGATCTTAGGTTCCCCCCCCCCTTTGTTGTACTTTACTTCTCCACGCTTGCCCCTTAACCCCATTGTAATGTGATTGTTTGAGCATGTGTGTCTGTTTTCCATTAGACTCAGAGACTCAGAGGCAGGCTACCTGCCTGTCTGTTGGTTGTGCAGTGCCTGGCAATAATAACTGCTTGTTGAAAGAGTAAATGGCATGGTTATATAGATGAGAATTAGTGGTCATACATATAGTCAAACCTCCAACTGACAGCAGGCGTCCCCTGAGAGCTGGTAATTTGGAATTTTTGGAATAGCTTCAAGAACAAAGAGCTCATTGCTTGTAAAGGCAATTTGGGTAATTTAAATTATTGGGTAATGTAATTGGTCATTTAATGAACATATTTAGATTATTAGAATATATTAAATCAAAATTCTCTTTCTTCTATGGATTTCACCTTACAAAGCTAGGTGGAATATGTCTTCTTCTGTGTATCCCCCCTTTAAAATCTAACTTCTGCAGCATCTATTCTTTTTCATTACTATCATAAACAATTTACATATACAGAGACTCAAATAAACTAGATAACTTATCCAAAGTCAGAATGCCAGGGTTAATGGCTACTATGGGACTTGAACTCAGTTCTCTTTGACTCCATAATCTATGAGCTTAACCACTCTGCCGTACTGAAAATAACTACAGTTCTTTAAAATGAACCTTTTTAAGTGGCTTCTGCAGCACTTACCATCTCAAAATCTTTTCCATATACCATTTACTTTGTCTGTATCTCTCTCAAAATGCAGCACAAAAATAAGCACAATGTGTCAGATATTATCTGACTAGGACAGAGTGTGGTAGGACTGTTACCAAATTTGATTTGGGCCCGACAGTTCCATTTCAGTAAAATAAATTTGTGTGGGTCTTACCAAATCTATATTTATTTTTTAGTAAACAAAACTTCTAGATCATTTTTATACAAATTATTCCAAAGAAAGGTCTTCCCTATCCAGTTGTAAAATTTACTGTTTTAACTAAAATACAAGATCATTTATCTTTGTTAAATTTCAACGTTTTGGACTAGACCTGCCATAATCATTTTAAAACTTGATTCTGACATCTATCATATTAGCCAGCCTCCAAACATGATGGCATCTGCACATTTGGTAACCATATTTTCTAAGCATTTACTCATGTCATTGCTAAAATATTAAAAGGACAAGATAAACATTTATCAATATTCCATTAGCAATGCCCCTAAATAGAGAAAAAACTAAACGTCTCTGGAGAAATTGCTCAGTGGTTTGCAGGACAATAATGCAGATATATTTCATTATATTATTAACCAGGATATAAGAGTAGCTTTGTTTAAATGCCATGTAAAGGCCATTATACCCTACAGGTCAACCCTACCAAAACAGACTAATTTGTTCTGACATACACTAAGTGAGTCCGTATTGGCTCCTGGTAATCACATAGTCTTTTCTACCGGCTCAGAAAGCATAAGGTTAATAGTATGTCCTGGAATTTTCCAGGGAGCAAATATCTATATGCTTGGGAGTTCTTCCTGAGGAAAGAAAACATGTATCTTTCAGTGGAAGGTAATGGTGCAAACACAAGATGATATTATTTGCAGTACCAAGTTTTTGTATATAACACAGTTGCCTCCCATTTTCTTCAACACACATCCTGGTCATTTCATTAACTTCACAATTACATGAGCCTACATCTTATGTATTTGAATATTTTGAAACTCTCTTATAATATATATACAACGTTACAGTGTTTTGAAACTAGAAGATAGACTATGTATAGAATCATATTATAAATAGGCTAAGTTCCTTAATATTGTCAAAGCAATTTGCCAATTGGAAGAAAATGTCTTGTCATTTCAGTCTTCCTGATGAGTGACTATACTGGCATGAATACTCTTCAAAAAGAATTACTCATCATCTCACAGCCCTTATTTTATTTAAAATCTATATCTCCTCTTATAGAAGATATAAGAACTTGACCCAGTATTATACCTCAAACTTTGCCATGTGAACCCTGGTTTCAGCCGGCATAGGTTTGTCTAAGGCTCCATTTTATGTTTCATGATTTCATTGATCCTTATCACATACCTAGTTACTTCAGTCTGTCTTTTATTTCTTTTGAAATAGTAACTGGTCTTCACCGAACCTTCTCTGGATCTTCTCCAGGTTTCTCGGACATTTCTTAGGTACGTTGAGCAGGTGGGATGCACTGATGTCTTGGTCATTTGAGTCTCCCCACTGCAATGGGGACGTGAATATCACTGCAGTTCCGTCAGGTTCCACATGATGGTGGCCTTGTCTCCGCAAACCGGACTTCAGGTCTCTCTATGTGCTAGAAGTTTATTGGCCTCAGTTTCTAGCTCCCTAAATAAAGCAGCTGTCAACTTGCCAAGCCCCTGTCAAAAGGCGGAGGTTTTCAGCTTGGACTCCACACCTATGGTCAGGGATTGCGAGCTGTATGACACTTGCAGGAGAGTAGCTGGAGTAGCTGAACACTTTCAAATGCTTCTTATGGACACTACTGTGCTTTGGTTTTGATTTTCATTTTTCTTTGGAATATTTTTCTAGCATAAAATTCAAATTTGAGGATGGAGGATGAAGATGCATAATAAAAACTTAAGTAATGCTACAGTCAGAATTGAGGTCTGCAGAAAATATCACACACACAAGATTTCAAAGATTTAATATGAAAAAAGATAACAAAAATTATTTATACTTATTTTATATGAAAATGATCATAATTGGGGGTATAGAGTTAAATAGAGTATATTAATAAAATTAATTTCACTTGTTACTTGTTGCTTTTTTAAATGTGGCTACTAGAAAATTTAAAATTATACATTACTTGCATTTGTGGCCGCATTGTATTTATATTGGACTGAGCTCGTCTAGAAGGAGGTGGGTGATGTTTACCAAGCACTGAGAGTTCTTATATTCCTCAGGAAATCTCTGACTTCAGCACAGTTGTCAGATTGACCCCAGAATCTGAATTCTCAGTAAGTGTTGGAGGCCTCCATATGGCTATGGCATAGAGCAGTTCCAAAGAAGAGCAGTTCCAAAGAAGAGCTTCTGGGTCAGAATTGATTATCAGAATTATGTGGTAACAATTTTCTAATTGATTTTTGATCCCTTCTACAGATATATTGATTCAATACATATGGATTGATTGTTTTACTCTCCTCTATTCGTTTCCTTTCTTTTTCCCTCCTCTCCAATTCCTTTACCTATAAGGAAGGCGTGACCTCCATATAGGAGAATACTGTACTGTCTGAAAAACCAGATGTGAAAGAGACGTGACGATTGGAGAGCTGCAGAGAGAGCATGGGTTGAACAGGAGTGGACTGAGGGTTCCCACTGTCAGTGACACTCCAGAGTAGTTCTGGTATTTCAAATTAGGGCATATTCAGTTGTATAGTCAGAACATGGGCATAACTGGAAAACCAGCCAGTTGACCCTAAAGTCTGAGGTTGATTTACAACTATCAAAATTATACAGAATTTCTGCTGACTATTCTGTTATCCTGAAAGTGATTATAAAATTGCATACATTAGACGTACTTTAGATTGGAGAGCCGTCAGCCCTTCCCTCCATTACTTAAATACAACTTTCCTACATTTTGAAGTAAACAGAGCTTTGCTTGAGCTACATATGCTTTCTTAGGAGGAAGCTAAAGTCTCTAAAAAAGTAAAATGCATTAATTGGAAACAGCCTGAAGAATTGAGTTGGGTAGTTGGTGTATATTTGACGATTTACTAGTTTCACAGCCACTTTTTGACTGGATTCTGTTATAGTCTCCCAGTGAGGTGATTTGTTTTTTCTTGCTTTGTTTTGTTTTTAACTTTAGCAGCCAACTAACTTTAACTGACAACCCTTGGGTGGCATCTGACAGTGCAATATAATTCTTTGATTTTTTTTGGTGGGCTGCTTTGAGTCTGCCTGATATATATATGACCTAAGTGTCAGCCAGAGATTTGGGCAGAGATTTCCACAAAGCTTGGGATTCCCTCTCTCTGGTTCTCTCCTCTCTAAAACTCCTCCCTCATTATCCATTGTCTGTGGTTTCTCTGAACTCACTAGATGAAAATGAATGTAGGTTTCCTAGCAGAGATTTTGCCATTCTGCACGGTGAAGACTGTGACGTGACCTAAGGCTGAAAACCATAATAAATGGGAAACTTACCCTCTGCCTTTCCCTTCCTTCAAGAGTTGGCTCCCCTCCCAAATCTCTGTGCTTACACTCCCTGTCAAGTGCTTTCAAATAATTATACTTTATGCTTTGACAAGGCCTTATAGTTGTTGCCTGATGAAGGACTGGTGCCGTACAAGCTTATTCAGCCATCATGGAAGTGGATTTTCTCTCCTTTGTCATTTCTTATTTTGTAAATTTTTGCTTTCTCCATTTTTAAGTTTGATTACTTGCTAGTGATTTGTCTATGTTCTTTTCCGCCTTCTAGGATTTTGATTTATTAATTTGATTTAAAGTTTTTCTGTTCTCTACTCATTTTTTATCTTCAATTTTTCCTTCTTTGTGCTTTCTTTTGGTTTATTTTATTGTATTTTCTACTTTCTTATATCAATGATTTAAATCATATATATTTTTCCATGCTTTTTATTTATGTATTTATTTATTATAATTATACAAACAATAACATTAATGTAGTCTAACTGTGAAATCTCAATCAATACATTTTCAGAACAAAAGAGACTTTTTGCTCTCCTTTTCCCTCATGGGTACGTGTCCTTGATTTTTAAAATTAATTTATAAACGTTATTAGAAACAAATAAACAAACAATGACTGATACACTGTTCCTTTTATGGGACCAATCAATTTAATCAAGTAACATCATTTGTTAGTCCTGGAAAAGTTTGAAAATGGCAGTAAATAATTTATTTTTAATTTTTTACTTTTATTGCTATAATTTTCTATGCATTTTGCTTTGAGTATTGCTTTAAAAGTACTCCATATATTCTGATATGTTCATTATCTGATTTTCATTACCATTATTTTTCCAAAAAATTTAATTAGTAACATCTTTATCCTTCTATTCAAGAGTTGTTTAATAAAAAATTCTTGAATTTCTAGATTGTACTTGGTCACAGGAGAAATGGGTGCAAATTTAGAAGGTGGAAAAGAAGAAGCAGCCATTCTTATGCTCTGATGGTGGGTATAGAACTTGAGGTGATGTGGCACCCATGTGTGTAGTCACTCGTCTGCTAACTCAGTTGTTGGCATGGGGCAGCATCTAACCCAGCCCCTCCAACTCCCATCAGGTCTTTTCGTTTGGTTTCTCAAGTCCTGGCCTAGGTACATATGCAACTTCACTATAAAAGATACCAGCTTCCCTGCAGGCCTTCAGCATCAACCAGGTAGGTCAGAAACAGACTCTGGTTCCCGTTTGTCTTTCTGGATTCTGGTTTATTTCCACAAGTTACAGCTTTCTCTGCTCTCTGGCTTCATAAAGACTTCAAGCACAATCCAGCTTAGGCAAGAGTTTGCATAGATTTGTCCACAGATCCCACAGTTGGGAAGGGCCTAATATTTATAATAAATCTCTTGTTCTATGTCACTTATAAGAGTGGCTTCTCTGAGAAAAACGTGACTTCAGAAATTGGTGATGGAAGTGGTTCTAGAGGAACAGAATCTTAAGGAGGGGTTCTCTGAATTGATTCTGTATTATCTGTACTTGTTACTATGTTGCTGTTGATATTCTGCTCAGAGAGACATTGATAGTCCATGATAGCACAATAGTTCCTTAAATTATCACCTGTAGACATCTGTAACAAAGTGCCTGCCTAAAAAGAGGCACAAATTTGGTAGGTCAAGCAGTTGCTACCACAGAACATGTTAGAAAAAAATAACTATAATGAGGTGGGTGGTTGGTTGGTTGTTTTTTAGTTGGAGAATTTGGGGAAAGAAAATGTCCAGTCCAAGATTCTAGTTAGAACCAGAATAATTTTATTATTTACCCTTTAAAAAATTGGAATGGGGACATATGGGCAGATTCTGATAAAGCTGGGGACCTTTTTCTATTTTCTGCCAAGTATCCTTGACTCATAAAAGCAGCTCTTTATGTCCTGTCTGGGGAGTTAGTCTCCTCTTGCCTGAAGACTACGTAATGGGCTTCTCTGATATAATTTCAGAATAATTTCATAATTTTATAAGTTTAGGGAACTACTGATTCTCCTTAGGAACTGCCCTCACCACTTCTCATTGTTTCTAGTCCTATAAACATACTCAAGTAATAACAGTCCCCAGAGTGTAAAGTACAAAGTATAACATTTGAGGAGGTGTAATATGCACACAAAGAATTGCAAAAATTTGCCAACTTATATCAATAGAAATCTTGGAAACATGCATAGGAATGCGTCCTAAGGTATTTGATGAGGAGTGTAAGGAATGGGCCTAGACATTAATATTGGTGAATTAAGACACAATTCTGTACTCAAAATATTGGCAAAGGTGGCTGGAGGGGCCCTAACAGTTTGCTTGCTTGGTTGACTAAAACCTGGACCCAAAAGTGATCTGCATAAAAGGAAGATGAGGTACTTGCTAGACCTTCCAACAAAGGTATCCAAAGGTTTAGGAAGACTGGAATGCTAGAGTGGTGTAAGACTTGCTCACCCACTCCCTAAATACATCCCCTAGAAAACCCAGAGGATACTTACTTCACAAGAGGTGTGCAAAATACGTTAGTGAAAGGAACTCCGACATCTCACGGTGGCTATTCTCTTAGGCCAATTTTGGTGGTGGGAATTGCTGCTATCAGATTGACTTGCCTGATTTTAATGATGATGATGGAATTCCCGGGTGTCATGGGCCACGTGGTGGCACTAAATTACCAAAGACAAGAAATGTATGAATACTGAAATGAGAGGCAGAGCCCAAATCTGTAATAGGAATGGTCTCACTGGCAGAAATCTTTGGTATTAGCTAGACTGTGGATTGTGGTTTCCCTAGAACTGATATAAACAGACAGCCTTCTCAAATTTTACTTAGTTTGTTTAATTAGAAAGCTCTAGGTTTGTGAAACAGAGGACTGACTGAAATCACTGTGATTACCAAATGGAACGGAGGGTTTAACTGAACCAGGACCATGGAACAGAGGGTTTCATAGCTGGCTACCTCAGGTTAGAAGTACCTCTCCTAGTCATGGTTTCACAGAGTCCAGAACAACCTGCCATTGAAATTAAAAAGCAGTTGCAGCAGAGATATATCAGTGAATAGCAAAACCCCACCCTGGTGGAATAGCTCTTTAATCAGCGGATAAATCATGTCCCCAGGTTATGATTTGGGGCTGCATGCTGACCCGGTAAGCTCAGTAATCTCTTGGGTGCTATAGACCTTTTGGAGGTCCTGCTGATGTGATCGTGAGCAACGTAAACAGAATAGTGAGCAACATGGAAGATATTAGGTTAAATAGAAGAGACTGTATATAGTCAGACTATATATGACTTCACATTCATTGTGGAACAGCAGAGTTCCATGACCTGCTGCTTTTGAGGTTTTCGAAACTGCTAGTAGAGGAACATTTTCCAGCTGTCGTCTTGGTGAGGTCCAAATCTACTGAGATTTCCCTATGTCCTGATAAATCTTTGGGGTTTTTTTTCATATCTAATTAAAGCTATTAGTAGAATAATTCATTATTTCTATAACTTCTTTCATATAACTACATGAGTATTGATTTCAAACTCATCAGAGATGTCCTTGAGATTTTTCTCAGTGTTGAGTATGTATGAAGGACCGGGTGTCTGATCAGGATTGCTCTGTGATGCTTTGAGGTAACACAAAAGCTATCAAGTATGTACTTACCACTAGGCAGAGATTAATCTACAGCAGCTGTTACAGACTGCATGTTTGTGTCCCCCTGAAATGTATGTTGGAAGCCTAACCTCCAGTGGAATTAGGGGGTAATTAGGCCTTTGGGAGGTAATTAGGTTCAGATGAGCTCATGAGAGTGGAGCCCCCATGATGATGGAATTCGTGTCCTGATAAGAAGAGAATCTAGTCTCTCTCTCTCTTTCTCCCTCCCTGCCATGTGAGGATATAGCAAGAAGATGGCCATCTGCAAACCAGGAAAAGTACCCTCACCAGACACTAAATCCCCTGGCACCTTGATCTTTGATCCCAACCTGCAGAACTGTAAGAAATAAGTGTTGTCTAAGCCACTCAGTCTTTGTCATAGCAGCCCAAGCTGACTAATACAGCAACACGGGTCCTGCTTTGTTCTCTGAGGCAGCCAAATGCAGGGTGTGTGGGGGAAGGGCGCAGTGTATGCACATGCACATTCATTTGGCAACATGTTTGAGTATTTATTTAAAAAAAAACAATAACTTAAATAAATACATTTAAGACAGGACAGTTGAGTTCCTGGATAGGAAAACTGTGAAAGATTTTGCTGGAAAACCCAGAGGGCAAACTCACTTTGTTGTGGATTCTATCCAATTAATCAAGATAGTGATAGACCACACCTCTCATATATTTTCCACATTGCCAAAATATTTTATGCCTTAATAATACTGTGCTTAGTGTATATTGGAGTATCATTAAAAATGAGCTCATCATGTAACAGGATGACAGAAAGAAAATAAATCTCCCTTTGCTGCATGTTATTCATCTCTGTCCTATTAAATTTTTCTTCTCAAATTGGCTTTTTAGCTAGCAAGAACATGGCCAGACACTTTGATAATGACACAGTCTACACACACATTTTCTATGAGCCTTTATGCAGCTTATATAAATTCTGTAAGAAGAGTCGTTCCAGTCTTGAAGATTTTTCTTGATATATAAGAACTCTCTTCTCTCTGTATCATCTTTTTTTTTTATAATAGCAATTTTTTTTAATTAATTAATTTATTTATATTTATTTTTGGCTGTGTTGGGTCTTCGTTTCTGTGCGAGGGCTTTCTCCAGTTGCGGCGAGCGGAGGCCACTCTTCATCGCGGTGCGCGGGCCTCTCACTGTCGTGGCCTCTCCCGTTGTGGAGCACAGGCTCCAGACGCGCAGGCTCAGTAATTGTGGCTCACGGGCTTAGTTGCTCCGCGGCATGTGGGATCTTCCCAGACCAGGGCTCGAACCCGTGTTCCCTGCATTGGCAGGCAGATTCTTAACCACTGCGCCACCAGGGAAGCCCTGTGTCATCTTGAAGTCTCTCTTTTCTCCACTCTCGTAAAATGTGAGAAGAGACTTCTTTCAGAAGGTTATTAAGTTTGTTTTGCAGTCCACTGGTTGGGAACGTGATTTCCTGGTAATTTAATTTTGATGTGTTTCCTAACTTGGGTTTAATTCTATTCATCCCAATAGATACCGGAGTAAATAAGTACATATTACTATTGTAATATTGTATTTTATTACTGAGAAGTATAATTATTTTAAATAATTTAATATAGAACACTTTCTACTCTGGCAATTTTAATGACATATCAACAGTAGAAATTTCAAAAACAGTTACATGAAACGGAAGTATCACTTGGAAAAGGCAAGCTGCACACTAGAAATTATCCCACAGGGCAGCATTACATTGAGTAGTATTTTATGGTTCAAGGACTGACCCCAACTGACTCAAAGATTGAATTATCAGCATACCAACATTGGACACACATGGCAGAGGAGACTCCCATTAACCATGTTATAGAGCTGAAATATAAAATCATAATCTCCATGTATTAATTTATAGTGATGAAAATACCTCTGTCTTAGGCTGCAATACTCATTTTGACATGGCGTTGATTTTCTTCCTACGTGTAGACATAAATGGGGCACAGATATTTGCTCACTGAGATCAGTTCTGTCAAGGCAATTGTTTTGGATATGATAGGGTGTCTTGGCATAAGTTTCTCCCTCTTCTGAGCATGCTCATAATGGCACTGCAACATGGGCTACCGCAACACCCCTTTCCCTATGCTGACCATCCTTTCTTACCTCTCCCCACCACCTCCAGACTCCTAATTCTGATTGACACATCCTTTTTTGATAACTCTGTGACGTCAATCTTGCACCACTCAATTCCTTGATCTAATAGCCATAGTTTTTAAGTTTTCTTTGCATGTGACCTAGTAAACATTGATTTCTTAGATTCACTTTCAGAAGGTAATCCATTTGTTTTTAAAATATATTTTCAAGTTCTTGGAGACTTCCTCTAAGTAGACTCCAACTACTGATAATCAGCAAAAATAATTTTACATAATTGATTAGAATTTGAAATATGGTAAATGAAAAACAATCCTGAAAAGAGAAACATAATTAGGAATTATAAAGCAGAGTTCATGGCAGAACTCTGAAGAGTCCATTGAAGAAGCTGAGTTTAAGGCACATGTTAGAAAAAACATCTTTATGACTCTTGGAAATAATGTGACTTCCTTTTAAGAACTACACATTTATTACCAAAACTAAACAAAAGACAGAGTATAAAAAGTGAGAGACCCATATAATAAACAATTTTCCCATCCTAGAATTAATTTATAATAAGAAAAATAATAGCATCTCAGGCTGGAATAATCACTTTGACATGGAATTAACTTAATGTCTATTTTTTCAGCCTAAACTAACCTTATCACATAGAAATCTAATCTGGACAGAGATGTAACATACCTTTTTTGTCGCACTTAAAAACTGTTGGTTGAATTAAAGAATAAATCAATGAGTTCAAGAACAATGAGTAAACAGGAAGCTAGGTAAGAATTGGGGGAGGAGACTGTGGTGACGCTGTGCAAGGAGAGCTAGCATTCCCAATGGGGGAAATAACGGGAACAAAGAGGAAAGAAAAGCGGTGTGTTTGGGGCTTGACAGGAAGGGCAGCCTAGTGTTTAGGAGGACAGGCAGTTCCCAGCCGGATAAAATAGTGAATGGGGCCACTAAGGATCACAATACAACACTCTTTTCTTGCCTGTGACCATGATTTCCATTGGAATAATGTTCTTTTTTTTTTAATGAGTTTTTTTCTTTCTTAATTTATTTATTTTTTGGTTGTGTTGGGTCTTCGTTGCTGCACGCCGGCTTTCTCTAGTTGCGGCGAGCAGGGGCTACTCTTCGTTCCGGTGCGTGGGCTTCTCATTGTGGTGGCTTCTCTTGCTGCGGAGCACGGGCTCTAGGTGCTTGGGCTTCAGTAGTTGTGGCACGCGGGCTCACCAGTGCCTGAAGTAAATGTGGGGGTTCAGGACTTAAATAGGAAAACAAATCATGTTTATTTTCACTCGTCTCTAACCAAACTAAAATTTAACATTTTCTTCCATTGCAAATATGGGCAACAAACCACAAGAGTATAAGCAGGATTTCTGACTTTGTCATGAATAGGAATCACAGTCTCATATTACAGTTGTCACAGGTAGCTACAAATATCATGTATATTACCACTGTCTTCAGTAGTTATTAGACTAAACTCTCGATCTTCTTATTTAATGGCTAGTGAAACACAAATATTTCTGCATCAAAAATTTTTGTTAGTATAGTGACAACTGCATTTCAATATAATTGGAATGATTTATAATCCAATATAATTTATATTATGCATTTAAAAACACTATTCTGTGAAGGGATCCATAGGCTTCTCCAGACTGCCAAAGGAGCTCATGGAACAAAAAACATTAAGAACCCTTACATTAGAATTAGTATTTTGGTTTTAGCGTTCCTCACCCCTTTCTCTATCAAATTAGTTCTCCAGCAGTCTCCAGGTAAACAATTCCATCTATTAGCTCTCTCTAGAATTCTTATGTAATTGATATCTAGGACAGTCCCTATTAGTGTATGTGTGGGTAAGATAAAGAATTTTTACGTCACCCTTTCATATTGTTTTCTTTACTCTCTCTTTTGCCCATTTCTCTTCCATTTAAATGAATTCCCTATTTCAGCATATACCTGGAGATGAAGGGGATAACTTCAAGCAGGTAGGGAGATTCAGAAGGGCTTAAATATAAAAACAGAGCTCCCCACACATGAATGGGAGCTGCTGAAAGGAAGGAAAGGAAAAGAAGGTGATGGGGGAGGAGACAAAGTTGCAGCTGGTAGGAGGAAAGTCCAACCCAGCAGACAGAATCCTCCACTCAGCATCCAGAAGACAGAGATGTAGGCCACAGGTTGGCCAGAGGCTAGCATCAGAGAAGTCCAGAAAAAAGGGAAATGTTTGCTGAAATGTAGCCCGGGGAACATGGCAACAAGTACTCTAAGATCAATCAAAATACGAATATATACCCTGGCCTGGAAATTTGATTTGCATCAGATGAGTCTGTCAGGATGTGGAAGAGATTCAGAAAAGGACTATACCTGGGATGGTGGTGGTGTGGTTAGGGCAGGGGATTGAGAGAGGAAAACAGAGCCCAGTCTTATAAGGGTAAGAATACTGGGTTGACTACAAGGAATTTAATTAAGGACATGGTAGAAAAGGGTAATAAAGTGGAAGTTTCTTACACCTGGACACAAGTTGAGCACAGGAAAGCAAGACTGGCTTGACGACGGATTTCTTATTATTGAATCAGATCAACTTAAATAACTAAGGAGAGGAGGGTTCACAAAGCCTATATTGGGACTAAGTCTGCTGGTCAAGGTGACCTGATTTATGCTAATAGAAATGGAGGGCTTTGAAGGCAGAGAACCAGGAAGTTTATGACAACTGGTCAGCTCTCTAAATCGGCTTTACTCTCTGAGATATCTACTCTGTGTGGCATTAGGCTCCCAAAGCATGAAGCGGAATGTGTTATTAAGTCAGATCTCCTTGGATCACAAAGAAAATAATAAGGCAACAGTGATAGAAGAGAAAAAGAAATAATCCAGAGAAAAAATGACTGGGTTGCCAGAGGCAAAATGTATGACAGATCCAAATGGCATTCATTATTTCTCAGTTGGAAAATTCCAACAACTTCCTAAATTGTCTCCCCATCTTAAGTGCTTCACTACTCAAATTTATCTTATAAACCACTTCCAGGCGACACACTAAAATTCTTCAAGTGTAGACACCGTTTCTCACTTCAGTCTTCTACTAAAAAATACCAACAACACTTTGTCACCTAACAAGACCCTTTTCTTTGCATTCAAATTTCTGTGCAATATGGTTCCAACCCATGTCAATGCTTATTTCCTAGTATTTTTTATTTTTAATGTTAAACATCATTAAAATAAATGATTAAAATATTTATTATTTGAATGCTTCATTTTAAATATTTCCTTTTTATTTCTGACAAGTGTGCCCTTCTTTGAAGACTTTCTCTACTTCATTTCCATGTGATTCTGGTGGGCTACCAATCAGAAGACAATGGACTTCTGACAAGAGGAGTGCCACATGGCCCAAGTCAGGCCACCCAGAGTTTCCTTCCCAGGAAGTGTGTCCCAAGAATGCAGGGACAGAGAGGGACCAAAAATGACTGGAACTGAGGCCTATGAGGAATTGTCGGGTATTTGTGTCTTTATATTAATGTTCCTCTGATCCTCTATCCTTCCCTAAATTCTTCCACTCAATTCTTTGAGCTACTCAGTATCCTTTCAGGAAATTCCCTTGCACACACACACACACACTTCAGTTTAAGAATAGTAGTTTCTATTGCTTGTAACCAAAGAACACTAAATGATGCAGAAATGAGCACAAAAGCATAGGGGAGATTTTTAGGTGTGGAATAGAGATGATTCCACACACACAGCCCCCAGAGATGATTGCTGTATGTGGAATTAATTATCAAGCTAAAATGTCATAAAAAGCAATGGGGCTGACATTAAAATTCTAAGATGGGAAATTAAAAGTTCATGACATATAGTGGAGAGCTAGGAAATAAGGTCATTCACTGGGCTGCCTGGAACACTGTGGGTGAAACTTCTAGGAACTGTTGGCTTTTGCAATAGACCTGGATAAATGAAACTGAGGGAATTGTGAGCTCAAATGTTAAAATTTGCACTTTGAGGCATGGACTAAAATCCAGAGTCTTCTTGTCACCATGCCCCAAGCATCTCTTTTTACTAGTTGTCATGGGACTGAGATTGATGAAAACCAAACTCAGAGATGGATCATCCAGCTTGTTGCGTTAGATCAGGGCAATTGAGAATGTTGCCACGTATCTTGCATAAATCTTGAGGGAAAAAATGGGATATGAGCTGTTCACCAGTTATATTAGTAAACCTTTGATCCTGAAGAAATCTGAGCCACCAAAGGGCTTGCCAACATTCCGGGTCTGCCCCCCCTTCCCCCTCCCCGCCCCCGCCCCCTGCCCCCTCTCCCCCATCCCGCCCCGCCCAGTGATTGAGGAAGCCGTGTCTCCCGCGGGAGAAATAAAATGATTCCTCTGGCACCAAAGCTCCTTGGTGCTGACCTCGTCTCCCCTTACCCTCCTGATCTCTTACTCCTTTATCCTTTGCTTACTTCATTCACAGCATCCCTGCTCTGCCTCGGATGTGCAGGGAGCTCCCATCTCAGGGCTTTGCACTCACTGCCCTTGCTGCTATCTCTGCCTGTAGCTCCCTCCCTCCCGATGACAATAGCTGCCTGACTTGCTCCCTCACCTCCTTCACACTTTTGCTGGCTTGAATGTCACCTTCTCTTGGAGGCTTCCTCTGACCACTGTATTCGAAATTGCAGCACTTGCCCAATATTCTGTTGCCCTTTGGTATTTTATTTTTCTCTCTTGCACTTACCCCACATCTACTATATATTTTACTTTTTTGTGTGCTTTGTCCCCAGACATGGCCCCCAGTGAACCCTGCCTCTTGGGATTCAGTCCCTCGGGTAGTGCCCCCTCCGCTAGAATCTGGGGCGGCTCTGTGACTCATCTGAACCAAGAGAATGTGGCAGAAACGGTGCTAAGCCAGTTCCAGGCTTAAGCCTTAACAGGGCGTGGCAGCTTCCAACTTTGTACTTTGGAGAGCTCTGTGCTGCCCTGTGAAAAGGCTGGTTATTCTGCTGGGCAGACTCTGTAGAAAGAGACAATGCTGTGTGGAAAGAGTGAGTCCTTGGACTACAGGGAGAAACTGAGAGGCTCAGCCCTCCAGTGTCCCACTTGAGTCCGGTTCTCCAGCTATTTCCACTAAAAAGTCAGACATGTGAGAGAGCCATGGTGGACGTCCCAGCCCTTCAAGCGAACATCACAGGGAACAAAAGCACAGTCCAGATGAGTCCAGTCAGCCCACCAGGAGAGTCAGGAGGTAATAAAATCATTGTTGTTTTAAGGCACTGGCTGGTTTGTTATGCGATATGTAACCAAAACATTATTCACAGTGTTCATTGCCTGTGTCCCCAGCAAGAGTGTAAATTCCATGAAAACAGGGGTTGGGGGGGTGGGGCCCATTTTGTTCTTTGCTGCATCCCTGGCACCTATAACTGTGCTGAGCTCTTTATAAACATTTCGAATGCAAGGAAGCATAAATTAGTTAATGAATTTAAACTAGACAGAGCCTATGGGATGAAATAGATAATCAGAATTTGGAAGGGAAAATGTATTCAAAGAGATTTTTAGGAATTAATCGCTACTGATCAATATAATTGTCAGAGAATTAACATTTGTTCAGACAGACTTTAGAGATGCACTTCCTAGGAGAATGGAATACCACTTTGGATATGGTCAAATTTCTTGATAAGGATGCATTCACTAGAAAGTCTGAATTCAATTTTCCAGCACTGGTTAAGTTGCCTAACTTAATTAATGCAAACCTAGACCAGATGCTGCCAATAGAAAACTACATTAGATGGCCAGATATTGTTTAGCTTAACACAGAGGGAAGGAATTCAGAGATTCCAGAAATTCTTGATCAGAGCAGTTATATACAACTTGCCCACTTTCCTCCTGACCACATCCCAGAATAGATCAGTAATAACTCTCCCTTCCTCCTTGCCAAGAGATAGCAGGTTGGCATATCTCTAAATAAATTGGTAAGAAGTTTAATTATCAGCTATGACTACCTTAAAAGCATACAAGTTTGGACTTAGAAGTCTAAAATTTATATCATCTATTGCAAACATCTCAATCTGTTGGTCATTTATAATAACTGAGGTATTCATGTAATTCTCCAAGAATCTCAGAAACTGAGATACTTGAAGATTTCTTTCTCCTATATTTGATGGATCTGACAATCACAAGACAGAGGGAAAAATGATTCTATGTGATTAGTGTATTTTTATGTAACATTTGTATCTCCACTAAGAGCAAGTTGAGTACATTGACTCAATCACTGTATCTGTATACACTGTAAGGCATCCCTCCATTCCCAGGAGTTTAGGGATATGATGTCAGGATTTTCCATGTTGTCATTCTCTAATGTAAATTGTATGGCTTCCATGCACATTTCCAAAGAACAAAAGAAAATATGTGGCAATAACCTAGATATATAAACTCCTTAGCCAACCCCATGAATAACTTAATATAGTAGTTGTAATGGATATATACATAAATATATCAAAAAATGTTCTGCTGGTTAAGGTTTGGTCCTTTTAAAAAATTACATTACAGAAATCAGACATTGAAAGCTAATTGTTCTTTATTTCTCTTTTTAAATTCAAAAAAGAAACACATGTCAGTTTGCATTCCTTTGTGTTGAAATATTCTTGAATTACATGATTTTACTTGTGACCCAAACAGGGCTGAACATTTACTTTACTTTTGGTGCCTTATTTGGAAAATTGAAAGATTGGGAAGACGAGAAAGCGTGCAGGAGGGAGTAGATTTCTAAGATCATGATATGTTTTTCTCTGATTAAAATGTTCCATATCTTTTATTTCTAGGGGAATTAAGAGTCCACATAAGTTTAAGGTAGGTATTACTTGTTCAATGCTCAGAATAACATTATGCACCTTACCCCTTGTATAAATATATTCCAAGACTCTGTATCTTCTTTGAAAAGTAGTTTGAAAATGCATCTATTTGACAAACCTGGAGCAGTTACTGTCTGCTGCTTAAATTTCCAGATACAAGGGAAAAGGTGTCCTCTGGCAGCCCAGATTGAATAGGGGAATACAGGAGAAAAACACAGTAAGATAGGGAAAAACATGGAGAAAATTTTTGTAACTCAGAAATAAACTTGTAGACAGTGAAGAGACTGTTTTACTCCAGAGGAGAATCTAACATTTGAATTTACGTGAGAGGGGTTGGGACATTATTCTCTGGGCTCTCGCTTTCTGATTGATTCCACTTTTAAAAGCTTAAGGGTTTCAACTAATTAAATTAAAAGCAAGCCAGAAAAAAAAAAAGAGAGAGAGAGAGAGAGATTGAATGCTTTGATATTCCACATCCAAGGATGCAGATCTGCCTTATTATTTTTGGGAGAAGATTAATGGGAAGAAAGCCCTTTGCTTCACTCCATTAGAAAATCCCATGACTAAAGGTTGATAAAATTTGAATTTTTATGTTTGGGAACTATTTTAAAATAATTCAATTTGTGAAAGACAGTATTTTGTATTGCCTCATCCAGTGAATCCTAAGGCATATTTACCTTTGTTTTTCATTTAAAGAAGTTGTGAAACAACTTAAGACTTTCAGAAATATGGAACTAAGTACTACATATTATGGAAGGAAGTATGTATCTCTTATTCCTAAAGAAATATCTGTTTTCTCAATGGGGAAAGGACTGTAACTTTTCTTTCCTCAAATAAGGCTTCTTATGGTCAAGGACCCACAAATGAAATTATTTAGTTTAGTTTTGTTCTTTTTATGCTCACACAGTTTAGTAGAACTTGATAACTATTCAGAGCATTCGTTAAATTCTATTTGAAGTTCTGCTCCTACCAAGTTAACAAGACATTATGATGTCATTTTAGGAATATAGTGTGATAGGATTCATACAATCAGGATAAATCAGAAAGTCTACCCGAGTCCAGGTGTGGAGGCTGCAGTCACTGAATTGAATAAGGACATGTCTGGTAACTGAAGGATTGTTCTTGATGATTGGAAGGAAACCTTGTCTTCAGTCTAAGGTTGTTTAAGGAAACACAGCCGATTTGTTTCCATTTCCTTTTCCTTCCTCCAGGCTTAAAGAACACTAGGGTAAATAAGTTCATAAAACTCAGATCGATTGGGCGGAGAGAGTTGGTGGACCACTCTGTGAAATACTGAAGATGGTCCTTTTTTTCCTATTTGTGAGAGTCAGTGATTTTTGGAGTCTATCCTTTGTATTTATGTTTTCAAG
>NC_082647.1:14736392-14763687 GCF_028023285.1 Balaenoptera ricei | reverse complement strand
GGCCCCTCCAGGCTGGAGGCGCGTTAGCTGACACCCTTTGCGCTGTGCCCCTGGAAATCCAAGTGGCTGTACCCGATGTGGGCTGCCTGGTGAAACAACTTGCAGTCACCAGCACCCTGAGTACCCTTCCTGCAGTGTGAGTCCTAGCTAGGTAAACTCGGCCTTCGGAGGCTAGAGGGGAGCAAACATGTTCAACTTGTGGGGAAAGTCTTTGACCGATGACCGATTTGGCTTGTGCTTGGGCGAGGGTTAGGCAGGACTTTCCAACACAGGGTTTTTGCCTCACCGTAAGCCGTCCCTTTGGGCTGAAGCAGGCGGCGGGTCTGTCTGTATCACAGTCTGGGAAGGAGGGCCTCAGGTGAGTCTGCCCACTGACTGCCCTCCATCATAGCCAGCTGAGAAAATATGGCAAGGCTGATGGAACCACTGACAGCGAAATGTTTCTGTTCAGAAGAGGAGATTTTGCTACCAAACGTCAGCAGCTCCTCAGAGTGCTGTTCTGTGTAGACTGGGGCGAGCTCCCACGGTCCGAAGATTACGAACGGCTCTTTTCCAGTTGCTTCATCCGAGAGAGAGCCAGAAGGGCTGATCTCAACAAATAGGGCTGCACCCCGTGAGTGCTTCGGGCAGGGCAGTCCTGAGCCAGTGTGCCACCTAAGGAATGAAAGCCAAGTTTCCTAGCCACAGGAAAGCAGACCGAGGCCTGCTGTTTTCTCTAGGCGATTGACGTGAGCTTGAGGGTGAGGCCTATACTACATTGTGGAAAAGCTCGGGGTCACGCTGTCTTTCTCCCTCTCTCGGTCCCATGCCCTGGGCTCAGCCATGGGGGAATGCTGAGGGGAGAGATCTGCCTCTCTGCCGGACTCAGAGGGCTTCCTCCCTTTCGGGCAATTCCGTTTGTGTCTTACTTCGTGGAGAGATGAGGGCGCCCAGAGATATTCTGACATGAAATGCCTATCGACAGAGGATCTGGAGGAGCTGTTTGTCAGTGGAAGGAGCCAAAAAGCCTGGCATTCCTAAGGTCTCTCTGAGAACTGCAGACACTCTGCCGTCATAGGCCTAAGATTTGGAATTGTGACGGCAAGGCACACCTGGAATCCTAGGAGCAGTGAAGTGCGGCTCTCAACTGATGGAAGAAGCTTCCAAGCATAGGGTTCTTTCATGTCCCAAAGAGAACCCGCGTGTCTGAGGCTGCTAGCCTTGTGGCTGGAGAGAACTGGCATCCCCGTGGCCTGTCGCTCATTTCCTCTTTCTGACCCTCGAAGGAAAGTCTTCCAAAAAGCCTTTGGGACCCGCTTAGAGAGAACAGCTGCGAAGCTGATGCACAGAACATCGACATAGAGACTAGCCCTGGGTCCCAAGCATCCACCTTTCTCTGGAGGGTACGTACCCCACCCGGGATTCAAGCAGGGAGTTTGCCTTGTACAACTTAGGCAGGAAACTGGGAGGAGATGAGGCCACTCTACCTGCGCTCACACCACGTGGCCCGGAGAAGTTATCACGCAGCAGAATTCAACACCCTCGCACTACACGTGTGTAGCCAAAAGAGGCGCTGGGCAGTGGGTGTTCGTCAGCCCCAAGAGCAGTCCCTTGTCTGGGCCGCACCTGCTCTGCGGTTCAAAGGGTCTCTGAGTCTGCTCCTTTGGAGGCATTTCAGAGCTGACGCTATCCCTGGGCTGCCGAAGCAAAGAGGCATAGCGGCCTTTCACACTGAAGGCATGGCTTGTTTCCCATTCAGCGAGTGTATGTGGGCCCTCCCAGGCTGGAGGCGCGTTAGCTGACACCCTTTGCGCTGTGCCCCTGGAAAATCCAAGTGGCTGTACCCGATGTGGGCTGCCTGGTGAAACAACTTGCAGTCACCAGCACCCTGAGTACCCTTCCTGCAGTGTGAGTCCTAGCTAGGTAAACTCGGCCTTCGGAGGCTAGAGGGGAGCAAACATGTTCAACTTGTGGGAAAGTCTTTGACCGATGACCGATTTGCTTGTGCTTGGGCGAGGTTAGGCAGGTACTCTTTCCAACACAGGGTTTTTTGCCTCACCGTAAGCCGTCCCTTTGGGCTGAAGCAGGCGGCGGGTCTGTCTGTATCACAGTCTGGGAAGGAGGGCCTCAGGTGAGTCTGCCCACTGACTGCCCTCCATCATAGGCAGCTGAGAAAAATATGGCAAGGCTGATGGAACCCACTGACAGCGAAATGTTTCTCTTCAGAAGAGGAGATTTGCTACCAAACGTCAGCAGCTCCTCAGAGTGCTAGTTCTGGTGTAGACTGGGGCGAGCTCCCCACGGTCCGAAGATTACGAACGGCTCTTTTCCAGTTGCTTCATCCGAGAGAGAGCCAGAAGGGCTGATCTCAACAAATAGGGCTGCACCCCGTGAGTGCTACGGGCAGGGCAGTCCTGAGCCAGTGTGCCACCTAAGGAATGAAAGCCAAGTTTCCTAGCCACAGGAAAGCAGACCGAGGCTGCTGTTTTCTCTAGGCGATTGACGTGAGCTTGAGGGTGAGCCTATACTACATTGTGGAAAAGCTCGGGGTCACGGCTGTCTTTCTCCCTCTCTCGGTCCCATGCCCTGGCTCAGCCATGGGGGAATGCTGAGGGGGAGAGACTGCCTCTCTGCCGGACTCAGAGGGCTTCCTCCCTTTCGGGCAATTTCCGTTGTGTCTTACTTCGTGGAGGAGGAATGAGGCGCCCAGAGATATTCTGACATGAAATGCCTATCGACAGAGGATCTGGAGGAGCTGGTTTGTCAGTGGAAGGAGCCAAAAAGCCTGCATTCCTAAGGTCTCTCTGAGAACTGCCAGACACTCTGCCGTCATAGGCCTAAGATTTGGAAATTGTGACGGCAAGGCAACACCTGGAATCCTAGGAGGCAGTGGAAGTGCGGCTCTCAAACTGGATGGAAGAAGCTTCCAAGCATAGGGTTCTTTCATGTCCCAAAGAGAACCCGCGTGTCTGAGGCTGCTAGCCTTGTGGCTGGAGAGAACTGGCATCCCCGTGGGCCTGTCGGCTCATTTCCTCTTTCTGACCCTCGAAGGAAAGTCTTCCAAAAAGCCTTTGGGACCCGCTTAGAGAGAACAGCTGCGAAGCTGATGCACAGAACATCGACATAGAGACTAGCCCTGGGTCCCAAGCATCCACCTTTCTCTGGAGGGTACGTACCCCACCCGGGGATCAAGCAGGGAGTTTGCCTTGTACAACTTAGGCAGGAAACTGGGAGGAGATGGAGGGCCACTCTACCTGCGCTCACACCACGTGGCCCGGAGAAGTTAATGTGGAAGGTGATCGTGAGGCTCTTTACAGTTTCCTCAACGTTTCCTTTCTTGGCTCGCCTAAAGTCTTCCTAGGGTGTGTAGACCGAGCAGGAGAGAGCTCCAAAGGAAAGCACATCCACGTCCCAGGGATTTCCCACACACTGAAGTATCTTAAGGACTCTAAGAATTGAGGAGTGGACTGGCTGTTTGGGACATTCTTGTAGGCCAAGCTGTCCCAGGAAGTAGGCCCACCTTTGAAATTGGTGAGAAAAAACAAACACACGGAAAACATCCCGCCACAACAAAAGTCACCACCTTCCTGCAGGTAGGGGCTAAGGGGGATCTTTCCCAGCCATGAAACATCAGGGCACATCGGACACTGATTTGGGGAAAATGCAGGGAGGAAGGAGGGCGGGGATTGGCAGCAGCAAGTGTGGAATCCCTACTCTCAGCATGGCTTCACACCTTTGCCTGTGTTCGCCAGGGCTTAATGTTACTGCAATCACTGGGGCTCGCCCACGCACACACCCCCCCGCCCCCCGCACATGGTTACATTCAGGACAGCACGCCTGCGCACGCCCTCGCACTTGTACCCACTCTGCCCGTCTCCGTGGACCCCGACGTTTGCCCTACCTTCCTTGTTCCCTGTTCTTCCTCCTTGCCCTTTTCTGTTGGTATTTCCACGTCCAGGAGGGGCTCTACAGCATCGGCAAACAGGCCTCTCTCTGGACACGGTTCAGCCCCTTGCCTGAGTGGCTGAGACTTACCCTTGGCTGATGGCTCTTCCCTCAGGAAGCCCAGGAGGCTTCGGCTGGTTCCATCTGCCCACTTGGGACACAGTGCCCCTGGAGATGGCCTTCACGCTTCACCTCGATTATGGTTCTTTCTTTTGATGTCAGTTTGATGTCCACTTTCGGCTCCTGCCTTCCACTCACAGCCTTACTTTCAGTTCTTCCCTCTGGACCATAGGCAGGTTGGGTGCGTGCCTGGAAGCTGAACCCGGCAATACATGGACTTTTCCTGTGGAGGGAAAATGCCCCCGTGGACTGGGAGAGTAAGGGGCATTCCCTCACAGCCATCCCTTAATTGCCATCGGCGATTACCTCCCCCCTCTCGTGTCCCTTACCTCCCCCTATTAACCTAGAGTTCCAGGCTTCTACCTAACCTTTCCGTGCCCTGAGTACATCCCGGGGCTCTTTGGCCCTGTGCAGTGTACCCATGACATACGCAGGATGTCAGCAGGTGGCTCTGCCTCTCCTTTTGCTTTCTATATGCCGGGAGGCCTACTGCTGAATCGGAGCCCTTGATGGCACTCAGGAGGGACCCCACTCCCACCCTCCGCCACCCTGCCCAGGTCAAGGGCCTGCCTGGTGGCCTGTCCTTTGTTTTCCTGGCAGCTTGTGTCTCCCTGTCACTCCCTGTGCATGTTGCGAAAGATACACAGTGAATCGCCCCTGCACTGTATTCACGGCAACGCTGGAGGTTGTCGTGGCGATGGTGTTGGAGGTGGTGGTGATGGTGACGGTGGTGGTGCTGGTGGTCAGTTACTGCTTCCCTCTATTCCATTCGCTGTCTCTTCTGAGCTGGCCTAGTTTCCTCAGCGTCCTCCTCGCACGGCTGTTCTTTGGCTAAGGGGGAGGCCCAGGTGTAGGAAAGGCTGTCGTGTGGTCAGTTTGGACTCTTCCCCTTCCTCCTCGACGTCTTTTCCCTTCTCCACTGCTGGAGTCATTGTCCATCCTCCGGGAAAACCCAGAAAACTAAACATCAACAAAACCAAAGACGATCCAGGAGTCACTTCGCAATGAAACAGCATGACGAACTCAAGGCTTGCAAAATTTTCTCTGACTTTCCATTCGTGCAGTTGTTCTCCTCATGGAAGCCCTTCAAGTCCAATCGTGAGCCAGTAGGCGCCTCCTCAACTTGCTCCCTGCTTGCCGTTGGTTCCCAATCCAATGGCGTTGTTCGGAATAGAATAGATTTCAACCTATACTTACCAGCGGTCGCCTTCCCTGTCCACAAGCCCAGGCAGGTTGGTGCTGGCCGCTGCTCACAAGACCAGGCACTCAAGCACCCACATCCAGATACCCTCGGAAACACATGTCACGCCAGGCAAGCACCTTAGACAGGTGTGAGAGCACGGGCTCCTGTACACACACACACAGTGACACACACACACACACACCCTATCTCCTACCCCGCACACACAGCACATCCTCACACAACCACAAACATCTGACACACGCTGTCACCTGTGCTTTCCTATATACCCTCGCACCAGTCTCCACCCCCCACCCCCATCCCCTGCCCGCAGGCAAGTACTCTGAGAATGGCTGAACACGCGTCCCGGAGGGCTCTCAAAATGGGACACGCAGCCATTCTGTGTTCCACGAGATAGTCGTCTGTCAGCAGGTGGGCCCAAGCTGCCAGTGTAAACCTGAAGCCTCCCTTGTTTAGCCAGATAAATGGGGTCTCCAAGTGGGAGCAGACTCTGTGCCCATCCTCCAGACCATCACGCCCTGTGTGGGGCTCTGTGACTGGCGATGTCTGTTGGCCTTGCAAGGTTCCTGTGTGAGGGCAAGCCAGCCTGCCCAGAGTCAGTCCTTGGCATCCCATGTTGGGGGCGCCTCCAGGTTGGGCCAGCCACTTCTGGCTGCACTGTTGGGCCAGCCCAACGTGGTGGCCTCAAGCTGAATCTCCAGGCCTTGAAAGGGACGCAGGAGTCCTGCAACAATGTGACTTGCAAGCCAGCGTGGTTTTCGCCACCAGCATGTTGGCCCCCGCCTAGTCCAGGAGAAATCCTGTGATCTAGACCCTCAGTCAATGTCACCCAGCCAGGTCGCTTGGTGTAGCCTTTGCCTTTTGCTTCTCCCAAGAGCAGGAGTCCAGAAAAAGGGAGTTGGAGGAAAGGAAGTGGAAAGGACTGCAGGGTGTCCAGCCTCGTGGCCACTGGTCCTTTTGTCCTGTGCATTTGGTGGTCCACGTAGGTGCCGGTGGCTGGCTGCTTTCTTTCCTTTTCTCTCCTCCTTCATGGGACTGTGTGTGTTGGTTTGGTTTGGCTTTTGATTTTACCTAACAAGAGGAGGTAGTCGAAGGCCTGATGGGGTGGTGGGGGCGGGGTTAGGCGCTTAGTTGCCATTGATGGAGCCATACTGCCACCAAGCGGAGATGGTTTCGGTCAAAGCCAGTTACCAGGTCTCAAGGGATGGAGACAGCCACAGGGCTGGAAGCAACTGGCTCAGTGGGGACGGCGCGGGGTGGGGCTGTGGTGGGTGTGTTGTCCTGAGGGTGCACATGGGCAATGGGCTCTGGGCCGTGCCTTCATGTGTGCTCTCCGCGGGAGACTGGACCCTGCTTCTGCAGCTGGACAAGGCCCTCAGTAACCCCAGGGGCAGCAGGAGATGGCCGCCCCTGGGAGTGTCCGGTACAAATGGCCCCGGCCCCAGAACCTCTAAGACCCTCAGCTCCCGGTGAGCAAGGGGGTCACGTGACCCCAGTGCGGCCGCAGGCAGGGCACACCGGCACTCCCCAGCAGGGACACCGAAGGAAAAGTTGCAGAATTCCTCTGGGCCCACCCGCAAAATGGCTGACGCGAGAAGCTCTGCTCCCTGGGCTGGACAGTCTGGGAGCTGCCTGCTGTGTCCGGGGCTCCCAGAGCTCCTGCTTTTCCCCCACAGGGTCGCACTGGCAGGCACGGCGCCCACTGAGGCCTCTGAAACCCCGTGGAGTAGACCTCCTGCGCCTTGGGCAGAACGCATCCGGCCCAGCACAGGCTCGCTCTTCCCTGCGCAGGGAAGAAGACACAGCTCGGCTGCCTGGGCTTTTCACATAACGCATTCCGCTGGGTGGCACTGTGGCTCCAGAAATGGCAGTCACCCCTTTCCCTGCCCCCACCGAGCCTTCCTCGCCTGCCTTTAGCTTCCAAACAGTGGATGTTGTGCAGTGGTGGCTGGGAAACAATCAGATCGCCTTCCTCCTCCTCCTCCTCCTCCTCGTCCTCTTCCTCCTCCGCCTCCTCCTAATTCTCACCATCATCATCATCATTATCATCATCATTAACAGCAGCAGCAGCAGCAGCAGTAGCAGCAGCAGCAGCAGCAGCCACTGAGACACCAATATCCCATTACCCTCATCCCCATCCATGGCCCAGCTCACAGACCACGCATCTTACCTTCAGCTGAGCTCTTCACCAACTTGGCCACTTTCCACCAAACCCGAAGTGTAGCTAGGCAGTTCTTGATTCCCTTGATGCCCTGGTTCACAGTGCTCGCCGCTGCCGATGACCGTGCAGAGATCCCACCAGCGAGCTTGCAGTTTCTCCTTTGTATCTTCTGACTCCTCCTGGCCTGTGGCTTGTCTGCACTGCATCTTTTCCTAGGGAGTAACCTCTGTTTTGCTCAAGTTGAGTGCTTCACTGGGACAAAGATCCGGTGGGTCAGTGGCAGGCAGATTCCGGGGAGGTCCTGAAGGTTGTGAACCCTTCTTTACTTGAATCACAAAGGTCCGGAAGAGACCACCACGCTGCATCCCTGCGTGGAAGCCCCGAGCATCCTTTGTGCGCAGGGCTTGGACCTTTGGGGATGGCATGGGTCGCACCGGTGGGTCTACTTGGGGAAGGCCACTTGGCCTCGCCTACATTTGTCCACAAGTTCGCTACCACCGGGGTCTTTCTTCCCGCAGGCCTCGCTAGCCAGGCTGTCAGGCTTCAGATCTGCACCAGAAGCCCGTCCACATGTCATGCTCAATTTTTTCCAGGTGTCCCCGAGAATTTTTATCCTTGGGGAGCGGGTGGAGTTCAGGGAGCAGGGGGAGGGGAAGTGGGGCTTGGGGTTTGGAGGGTCATGTGGAAGAAGGGAGCTTTTGGGCTTGGTTTGCCATGGAGATCTCTCTGCTTCTCAACCTAACCCCTGACACTAGCCTAGTGTTCTCCCTGGAGGACCCATGAGATTTTGCAGGGGAAATAATGGATCCCCGGTAAACACCCACACCCCCCACCACCACACACACACACACACACACACACAAACACACACACACTCACACACTCCCGCAGAGACACGCACACACGCACCTGCACACATCTCAGAAACCACTTCTGAAGAACCACTCAACACCTTAAGGCAATGATGCGTTTCCAGGCAGACCCTCAAAACGATGGATCAGGGCTTTTATCCAGAGCCGACTGGGATGTATGGAGAGAAGAAAAAGGTACAACGTAAAAGCTGAGAGGAACCCTTTATTCGGGGACCTTACTGAGGACTACAGACACGGCGACAGCCACTCGCAAAGCGCTGTGGAAAGGTTCTGAAGAAGTAAAGGAGCAAGGAGCCAGGCTATTTAGGAGTTTTCGTTGAATAAAAGAGGAAAAAGTAGAAACATGTCGGGGAATATGAAAAGATTGCTGCTAATCACAAAGACAGAAAAATCAAACAATGAAATAAACAGAGCACCACCACCACCAGCACCACCACCACCACCAACAACAACAATAACAGAACCTCACCCAGACATCTGAAGTCAGAGATTTGAGCGCTTTTCCAAGTATGGGAAGATACAAGAGTCTTGGTCCATTGAAATCCTTCCTAGATGTGCATCTGAACTTTCCAGGGCTAGTATCCTGCTCTTCTCCATCCTAAATGGCCCTCGGGGGCCACCCTTGGGGGCAGCTGCAGTGTCTGAGGGCTGATGGCATGGCAACAACATTTGTTGACTGAAGAGGCTGGTGACATTTTGTGTCCGCAGATGCAAAGGAAAGCAGGCGGTCACCGTGGCGTGATTGTTTAAGAATGTCATGCCCATGCCACCCAGAGCCTGGCGCGAGACCAATGTGGAAGGTGATCGTGAGGCTCTTTACAGTTTCCTCAACGTTTCCTTTCTTGGCTCGCCTAAAGTCTTCCTAGGTGTGTAGACCGAGCAGGAGAGAGCTCCAAAGGAAAGCACATCCACGTCCCAGGGATTTCCCACACACTGAAGTATCTTAAGGACTCTAAGAATTGAGGAGTGGACTGGCTGTTTGGGACATTCTTGTAGGCCAAGCTGTCCCAGGAAGTAGGCCCACCTTTGAAATTGGTGAGAAAAAACAAACACACGGAAAACATCCCGCCACAACAAAAGTCACCACCTTCCTGGCAGGTAGGGGCTAAGGGGGATCTTTCCCAGCCATGAAACATCAGGGCACATCGGACACTGATTTGGGGAAAATGCAGGGAGGAAGGAGGGCGGGGATTGGCAGCAGCAAGTGGTGGAATCCCTACTCTCAGCATGGCTTCACACCTTTGCCTGTGTTCGCCAGGGCTTAATGTTACTGCAATCACTGGGGCTCGCCCACGCACACACCCCCCCGCCCCCCCGCACATGGTTACATTCAGGACAGCACGCCTGCGCACGCCCTCGCACTTGTACCCACTCTGCCCGTCTCCGTGGACCCCGACGTTTGCCCTACCTTCCTTGTTCCCTGTTCTTCCTCCTTGCCCTTTTCTGTTGGTATTTCCACGTCCCAGGAGGGCTCTACAGCATCGGCAAACAGGCCTCTCTCTGGACACGGTTCAGCCCCTTGCCTGAGTGGCTGAGACTTACCCTTGGCTGATGGCTCTCCCCTCAGGAAGCCCCAGGAGGCTTCGGCTGGTTCCATCTGCCCACTTGGGACACAGTGCCCTGGAGATGGCCTTCACGCTTCACCTCGATTATGGTTCTTTCTTTTGATGTCAGTTTGATGTCCACTTTCGGCTCCTGCCTTCCACTCACAGCCTTACTTTCAGTTCTTCCCTCTGGACCATAGGCAGGGTTGGGTGCGTGCCTGGGAAGCTGAACCCGGCCAATACATGGACTTTTCCTGTGGAAGGGAAAATGCCCCCCGTGGACTGGGAGAGTAAGGGGCATTCCCTCACAGCCATCCCTTAATTGCCATCGGCGATTACCTCCCCCCTCTCGTGTCCCTTACCTCCCCCTATTAACCTAGAGTTCCCAGGCTTCTACCTAACCTTTCCATGCCCTGAGTACATCCCGGGGCTCTTTGGCCCTGTGCAGTGTACCCATGACATACGCAGGATGTCAGCAGGTGGCTCTGCCTCTCCTTTTGCTTTCTATATGCCGGGAGGCCTACTGCTGAATCGGAGCCCTTGATGGCACTCAGGAGGGACCCCACTCCCACCCTCCGCCACCCTGCCCAGGTCAAGGGCCTGCCTGGTGGCCTGTCCTTTGTTTTCCTGGCAGCTTGTGTCTCCCTGTCACTCCCTGTGCATGTTGCGAAAGATACACAGTGAATCGCCCCTGCACTGTATTCACGGCAACGCTGGAGGTTGTCGTGGCGATGGTGTTGGAGGTGGTGGTGATGGTGACGGTGGTGGTGCTGGTGGTCAGTTACTGCTTCCCTCTATTCCATTCGCTGTCTCTTCTGAGCTGGCCTAGTTTCCTCAGCGTCCTCCTCGCACGGCTGTTCTTTGGCTAAGGGGGAGGCCCAGGTGTAGGAGAAGGCTGTCGTGTGGTTCAGTTTGGACTCTTCCCCTTCCTCCTCGACGTCTTTTCCCTTCTCCAGTGCTGGAGGTCATTGTCATCCTCCGGGAAAACCCAGAAAACTAAACATCAACAAAACCAAAGACGATCCAGGAGTCACTTCGCAATGAAACAGCATGACGAACTCAAGGCTTGCAAAATTTTCTCTTGACTTTCCATTCCGTGCAGTTGTTCTCCTCATGGAAGCCCTTCAAGTCCAATCGTGAGCCAGTAGGCGCCTCCTCAACTTGCTCCCTGCTTGCCGTTGGTTCCCAATCCAATGGCGTGTTCGGAATAGAATAGATTTCAACCTATACTTACCAGCGGTCGCCTCCCTGTCCACAAGCCCAGGCAGGTTGGTGCTGGCCGCTGCTCACAAGACCAGGCACTCAAGCACCCACATCCAGATACCCTCGGCAACACATGCCCACGCACAGGCAAGCACCTTAGACAGGTGTGAGAGCACGGGCTCCTGTACACACACACACAGTGACACACACACACACACACCCTATCTCCTACCCCGCCACACACAGCACATCCTCACACAACCACAAACATCCTGACACACGCTGTCACCTGTGCTTTCCTATATACCCTCGCACCAGTCTCCACCCCCCCACCCCCATCCCCTGCCCGCAGCAAGTACTCTGAGAATGGCTGAAACACGCGTCCCGGAGGGGCTCTCAAAATGGGACACGCAGCCATTCTGTGTTCCACGAGATAGTCGTCTGTCAGCAGGTGGGCCCAAGCTGCCAGTGTAAACCTGAAGCCTCCCTTGTTTAGCCAGATAAATGGGGTCTCCAAGTGGGAGCAGACTCTGTGCCCATCCTCCAGACCATCACGGCCCTGTGTGGGGCTCTGTGACTGGCGATGTCTGTTGGCCTTGCAAGGTTCCTGTGTGAGGGCAAGGCCAGCCTGCCCAGAGTCAGTCCTTGGCATCCCATGTTGGGGGCGCCTCCAGGTTGGGCCAGCCACTTCTGGCTGCACTGTTGGGCCAGCCCAACGTGGTGGCCTCAAGCTGAATCTCCAGGCCTTGAAAGGGACGCAGGAGTCCTGCAACAATGTGACTTGCAAGCCAGCGTGGTTTTCGCCACCAGCATGTTGGCCCCCGCCTAGTCCAGGAGAAATCCTGTGATCTAGACCCTCAGTCAATGTCACCCAGCCAGGTCGCTTGGTGTAGCCTTTGCCTTTTGCTTCTCCCAAGAGCAGGAGTCCAGAAAAAGGGAGTTGGAGGAAAGGAAGTGGAAAGGACTGCAGGGTGTCCAGCCTCGTGGCCACTGGTCCTTTTGTCCTGTGCATTTGGTGGTCCACGTAGGTGCCGGTGGCTGGCTGCTTTCTTTCCTTTTCTCTCCTCCTTCATGGGACTGTGTGTGTTGGTTTGGTTTGGCTTTTGATTTTACCTAACAAGAGGAGGTAGTCGAAGGCCTGATGGGGTGGTGGGGGCGGGGTTAGGCGCTTAGTTGCCATTGATGGAGCCATACTGCCACCAAGCGGAGATGGTTTCGGTCAAAGCCAGTTACCAGGTCTCAAGGGATGGAGACAGCCACAGGGCTGGAAGCAACTGGCTCAGTGGGGACGGCGCGGGGTGGGGCTGTGGTGGGTGTGTTGTCCTGAGGGTGCACATGGGCAATGGGCTCTGGGCCGTGCCTTCATGTGTGCTCTCCGCGGGAGACTGGACCCTGCTTCTGCAGCTGGACAAGGCCCTCAGTAACCCCAGGGGCAGCAGGAGATGGCCGCCCCTGGGAGTGTCCGGTACAAATGGCCCCGGCCCCAGAACCTCTAAGACCCTCAGCTCCCGGTGAGCAAGGGGGTCACGTGACCCCAGTGCGGCCGCAGGCAGGGCACACCGGCACTCCCCAGCAGGGACACCGAAGGAAAAGTTGCAGAATTCCTCTGGGCCCACCCGCAAAATGGCTGACGCGAGAAGCTCTGCTCCCTGGGCTGGACAGTCTGGGAGCTGCCTGCTGTGTCCGGGGCTCCCAGAGCTCCTGCTTTTCCCCCACAGGGTCGCACTGGCAGGCACGGCGCCCACTGAGGCCTCTGAAACCCCGTGGAGTAGACCTCCTGCGCCTTGGGCAGAACGCATCCGGCCCAGCACAGGCTCGCTCTTCCCTGCGCAGGGAAGAAGACACAGCTCGGCTGCCTGGGCTTTTCACATAACGCATTCCGCTGGGTGGCACTGTGGCTCCAGAAATGGCAGTCACCCCTTTCCCTGCCCCCACCGAGCCTTCCTCGCCTGCCTTTAGCTTCCAAACAGTGGATGTTGTGCAGTGGTGGCTGGGAAACAATCAGATCGCCTTCCTCCTCCTCCTCCTCCTCCTCGTCCTCTTCCTCCTCCGCCTCCTCCTAATTCTCACCATCATCATCATCATTATCATCATCATTAACAGCAGCAGCAGCAGCAGCAGTAGCAGCAGCAGCAGCAGCAGCCACTGAGACACCAATATCCCATTACCCTCATCCCCATCCATGGCCCAGCTCACAGACCACGCATCTTACCTTCAGCTGAGCTCTTCACCAACTTGGCCACTTTCCACCAAACCCGAAGTGTAGCTAGGCAGTTCTTGATTCCCTTGATGCCCTGGTTCACAGTGCTCGCCGCTGCCGATGACCGTGCAGAGATCCCACCAGCGAGCTTGCAGTTTCTCCTTTGTATCTTCTGACTCCTCCTGGCCTGTGGCTTGTCTGCACTGCATCTTTTCCTAGGGAGTAACCTCTGTTTTGCTCAAGTTGAGTGCTTCACTGGGACAAAGATCCGGTGGGTCAGTGGCAGGCAGATTCCGGGGAGGTCCTGAAGGTTGTGAACCCTTCTTTACTTGAATCACAAAGGTCCGGAAGAGACCACCACGCTGCATCCCTGCGTGGAAGCCCCGAGCATCCTTTGTGCGCAGGGCTTGGACCTTTGGGGATGGCATGGGTCGCACCGGTGGGTCTACTTGGGGAAGGCCACTTGGCCTCGCCTACATTTGTCCACAAGTTCGCTACCACCGGGGTCTTTCTTCCCGCAGGCCTCGCTAGCCAGGCTGTCAGGCTTCAGATCTGCACCAGAAGCCCGTCCACATGTCATGCTCAATTTTTTCCAGGTGTCCCCGAGAATTTTTATCCTTGGGGAGCGGGTGGAGTTCAGGGAGCAGGGGGAGGGGAAGTGGGGCTTGGGGTTTGGAGGGTCATGTGGAAGAAGGGAGCTTTTGGGCTTGGTTTGCCATGGAGATCTCTCTGCTTCTCAACCTAACCCCTGACACTAGCCTAGTGTTCTCCCTGGAGGACCCATGAGATTTTGCAGGGGAAATAATGGATCCCCGGTAAACACCCACACCCCCCACCACCACACACACACACACACACACACACAAACACACACACACTCACACACTCCCGCAGAGACACGCACACACGCACCTGCACACATCTCAGAAACCACTTCTGAAGAACCACTCAACACCTTAAGGCAATGATGCGTTTCCAGGCAGACCCTCAAAACGATGGATCAGGGCTTTTATCCAGAGCCGACTGGGATGTATGGAGAGAAGAAAAAGGTACAACGTAAAAGCTGAGAGGAACCCTTTATTCGGGGACCTTACTGAGGACTACAGACACGGCGACAGCCACTCGCAAAGCGCTGTGGAAAGGTTCTGAAGAAGTAAAGGAGCAAGGAGCCAGGCTATTTAGGAGTTTTCGTTGAATAAAAGAGGAAAAAGTAGAAACATGTCGGGGAATATGAAAAGATTGCTGCTAATCACAAAGACAGAAAAATCAAACAATGAAATAAACAGAGCACCACCACCACCAGCACCACCACCACCACCAACAACAACAATAACAGAACCTCACCCAGACATCTGAAGTCAGAGATTTGAGCGCTTTTCCAAGTATGGGAAGATACAAGAGTCTTGGTCCATTGAAATCCTTCCTAGATGTGCATCTGAACTTTCCAGGGCTAGTATCCTGCTCTTCTCCATCCTAAATGGCCCTCGGGGGCCACCCTTGGGGGCAGCTGCAGTGTCTGAGGGCTGATGGCATGGCAACAACATTTGTTGACTGAAGAGGCTGGTGACATTTTGTGTCCGCAGATGCAAAGGAAAGCAGGCGGTCACCGTGGCGTGATTGTTTAAGAATGTCATGCCCATGCCACCCAGAGCCTGGCGCGAGACCAATGTGGAAGGTGATCGTGAGGCTCTTTACAGTTTCCTCAACGTTTCCTTTCTTGGCTCGCCTAAAGTCTTCCTAGGTGTGTAGACCGAGCAGGAGAGAGCTCCAAAGGAAAGCACATCCACGTCCCAGGGATTTCCCACACACTGAAGTATCTTAAGGACTCTAAGAATTGAGGAGTGGACTGGCTGTTTGGGACATTCTTGTAGGCCAAGCTGTCCCAGGAAGTAGGCCCACCTTTGAAATTGGTGAGAAAAAACAAACACACGGAAAACATCCCGCCACAACAAAAGTCACCACCTTCCTGGCAGGTAGGGGCTAAGGGGGATCTTTCCCAGCCATGAAACATCAGGGCACATCGGACACTGATTTGGGGAAAATGCAGGGAGGAAGGAGGGCGGGGATTGGCAGCAGCAAGTGGTGGAATCCCTACTCTCAGCATGGCTTCACACCTTTGCCTGTGTTCGCCAGGGCTTAATGTTACTGCAATCACTGGGGCTCGCCCACGCACACACCCCCCCGCCCCCCCGCACATGGTTACATTCAGGACAGCACGCCTGCGCACGCCCTCGCACTTGTACCCACTCTGCCCGTCTCCGTGGACCCCGACGTTTGCCCTACCTTCTTGTTCCCTGTTCTTCCTCCTTGCCCTTTTCTGTTGGTATTTCCACGTCCCAGGAGGGCTCTACAGCATCGGCAAACAGGCCTCTCTCTGGACACGGTTCAGCCCCTTGCCTGAGTGGCTGAGACTTACCCTTGGCTGATGGCTCTCCCCTCAGGAAGCCCCAGGAGGCTTCGGCTGGTTCCATCTGCCCACTTGGGACACAGTGCCCTGGAGATGGCCTTCACGCTTCACCTCGATTATGGTTCTTTCTTTTGATGTCAGTTTGATGTCCACTTTCGGCTCCTGCCTTCCACTCACAGCCTTACTTTCAGTTCTTCCCTCTGGACCATAGGCAGGGTTGGGTGCGTGCCTGGGAAGCTGAACCCGGCCAATACATGGACTTTTCCTGTGGAAGGGAAAATGCCCCCCGTGGACTGGGAGAGTAAGGGGCATTCCCTCACAGCCATCCCTTAATTGCCATCGGCGATTACCTCCCCCCTCTCGTGTCCCTTACCTCCCCCTATTAACCTAGAGTTCCCAGGCTTCTACCTAACCTTTCCATGCCCTGAGTACATCCCGGGGCTCTTTGGCCCTGTGCAGTGTACCCATGACATACGCAGGATGTCAGCAGGTGGCTCTGCCTCTCCTTTTGCTTTCTATATGCCGGGAGGCCTACTGCTGAATCGGAGCCCTTGATGGCACTCAGGAGGGACCCCACTCCCACCCTCCGCCACCCTGCCCAGGTCAAGGGCCTGCCTGGTGGCCTGTCCTTTGTTTTCCTGGCAGCTTGTGTCTCCCTGTCACTCCCTGTGCATGTTGCGAAAGATACACAGTGAATCGCCCCTGCACTGTATTCACGGCAACGCTGGAGGTTGTCGTGGCGATGGTGTTGGAGGTGGTGGTGATGGTGACGGTGGTGGTGCTGGTGGTCAGTTACTGCTTCCCTCTATTCCATTCGCTGTCTCTTCTGAGCTGGCCTAGTTTCCTCAGCGTCCTCCTCGCACGGCTGTTCTTTGGCTAAGGGGGAGGCCCAGGTGTAGGAGAAGGCTGTCGTGTGGTTCAGTTTGGACTCTTCCCCTTCCTCCTCGACGTCTTTTCCCTTCTCCAGTGCTGGAGGTCATTGTCATCCTCCGGGAAAACCCAGAAAACTAAACATCAACAAAACCAAAGACGATCCAGGAGTCACTTCGCAATGAAACAGCATGACGAACTCAAGGCTTGCAAAATTTTCTCTTGACTTTCCATTCCGTGCAGTTGTTCTCCTCATGGAAGCCCTTCAAGTCCAATCGTGAGCCAGTAGGCGCCTCCTCAACTTGCTCCCTGCTTGCCGTTGGTTCCCAATCCAATGGCGTGTTCGGAATAGAATAGATTTCAACCTATACTTACCAGCGGTCGCCTCCCTGTCCACAAGCCCAGGCAGGTTGGTGCTGGCCGCTGCTCACAAGACCAGGCACTCAAGCACCCACATCCAGATACCCTCGGCAACACATGCCCACGCACAGGCAAGCACCTTAGACAGGTGTGAGAGCACGGGCTCCTGTACACACACACACAGTGACACACACACACACACACCCTATCTCCTACCCCGCCACACACAGCACATCCTCACACAACCACAAACATCCTGACACACGCTGTCACCTGTGCTTTCCTATATACCCTCGCACCAGTCTCCACCCCCCCACCCCCATCCCCTGCCCGCAGCAAGTACTCTGAGAATGGCTGAAACACGCGTCCCGGAGGGGCTCTCAAAATGGGACACGCAGCCATTCTGTGTTCCACGAGATAGTCGTCTGTCAGCAGGTGGGCCCAAGCTGCCAGTGTAAACCTGAAGCCTCCCTTGTTTAGCCAGATAAATGGGGTCTCCAAGTGGGAGCAGACTCTGTGCCCATCCTCCAGACCATCACGGCCCTGTGTGGGGCTCTGTGACTGGCGATGTCTGTTGGCCTTGCAAGGTTCCTGTGTGAGGGCAAGGCCAGCCTGCCCAGAGTCAGTCCTTGGCATCCCATGTTGGGGGCGCCTCCAGGTTGGGCCAGCCACTTCTGGCTGCACTGTTGGGCCAGCCCAACGTGGTGGCCTCAAGCTGAATCTCCAGGCCTTGAAAGGGACGCAGGAGTCCTGCAACAATGTGACTTGCAAGCCAGCGTGGTTTTCGCCACCAGCATGTTGGCCCCCGCCTAGTCCAGGAGAAATCCTGTGATCTAGACCCTCAGTCAATGTCACCCAGCCAGGTCGCTTGGTGTAGCCTTTGCCTTTTGCTTCTCCCAAGAGCAGGAGTCCAGAAAAAGGGAGTTGGAGGAAAGGAAGTGGAAAGGACTGCAGGGTGTCCAGCCTCGTGGCCACTGGTCCTTTTGTCCTGTGCATTTGGTGGTCCACGTAGGTGCCGGTGGCTGGCTGCTTTCTTTCCTTTTCTCTCCTCCTTCATGGGACTGTGTGTGTTGGTTTGGTTTGGCTTTTGATTTTACCTAACAAGAGGAGGTAGTCGAAGGCCTGATGGGGTGGTGGGGGCGGGGTTAGGCGCTTAGTTGCCATTGATGGAGCCATACTGCCACCAAGCGGAGATGGTTTCGGTCAAAGCCAGTTACCAGGTCTCAAGGGATGGAGACAGCCACAGGGCTGGAAGCAACTGGCTCAGTGGGGACGGCGCGGGGTGGGGCTGTGGTGGGTGTGTTGTCCTGAGGGTGCACATGGGCAATGGGCTCTGGGCCGTGCCTTCATGTGTGCTCTCCGCGGGAGACTGGACCCTGCTTCTGCAGCTGGACAAGGCCCTCAGTAACCCCAGGGGCAGCAGGAGATGGCCGCCCCTGGGAGTGTCCGGTACAAATGGCCCCGGCCCCAGAACCTCTAAGACCCTCAGCTCCCGGTGAGCAAGGGGGTCACGTGACCCCAGTGCGGCCGCAGGCAGGGCACACCGGCACTCCCCAGCAGGGACACCGAAGGAAAAGTTGCAGAATTCCTCTGGGCCCGCCCGCAAAATGGCTGACGCGAGAAGCTCTGCTCCCTGGGCTGGACAGTCTGGGAGCTGCCTGCTGTGTCCGGGGCTCCCAGAGCTCCTGCTTTTCCCCCACAGGGTCGCACTGGCAGGCACGGCGCCCACTGAGGCCTCTGAAACCCCGTGGAGTAGACCTCCTGCGCCTTGGGCAGAACGCCTCCGGCCCAGCACAGGCTCGCTCTTCCCTGCGCAGGGAAGAAGACACAGCTCGGCTGCCTGGGCTTTTCACATAACGCATTCCGCTGGGTGGCACTGTGGCTCCAGAAATGGCAGTCACCCCTTTCCCTGCCCCCACCGAGCCTTCCTCGCCTGCCTTTAGCTTCCAAACAGTGGATGTTGTGCAGTGGTGGCTGGGAAACAATCAGATCGCCTTCCTCCTCCTCCTCCTCCTCCTCGTCCTCTTCCTCCTCCGCCTCCTCCTAATTCTCACCATCATCATCATCATTATCATCATCATTAACAGCAGCAGCAGCAGCAGCAGTAGCAGCAGCAGCAGCAGCAGCCACTGAGACACCAATATCCCATTACCCTCATCCCCATCCATGGCCCAGCTCACAGACCACGCATCTTACCTTCAGCTGAGCTCTTCACCAACTTGGCCACTTTCCACCAAACCCGAAGTGTAGCTAGGCAGTTCTTGATTCCCTTGATGCCCTGGTTCACAGTGCTCGCCGCTGCCGATGACCGTGCAGAGATCCCACCAGCGAGCTTGCAGTTTCTCCTTTGTATCTTCTGACTCCTCCTGGCCTGTGGCTTGTCTGCACTGCATCTTTTCCTAGGGAGTAACCTCTGTTTTGCTCAAGTTGAGTGCTTCACTGGGACAAAGATCCGGTGGGTCAGTGGCAGGCAGATTCCGGGGAGGTCCTGAAGGTTGTGAACCCTTCTTTACTTGAATCACAAAGGTCCGGAAGAGACCACCACGCTGCATCCCTGCGTGGAAGCCCCGAGCATCCTTTGTGCGCAGGGCTTGGACCTTTGGGGATGGCATGGGTCGCACCGGTGGGTCTACTTGGGGAAGGCCACTTGGCCTCGCCTACATTTGTCCACAAGTTCGCTACCACCGGGGTCTTTCTTCCCGCAGGCCTCGCTAGCCAGGCTGTCAGGCTTCAGATCTGCACCAGAAGCCCGTCCACATGTCATGCTCAATTTTTTCCAGGTGTCCCCGAGAATTTTTATCCTTGGGGAGCGGGTGGAGTTCAGGGAGCAGGGGGAGGGGAAGTGGGGCTTGGGGTTTGGAGGGTCATGTGGAAGAAGGGAGCTTTTGGGCTTGGTTTGCCATGGAGATCTCTCTGCTTCTCAACCTAACCCCTGACACTAGCCTAGTGTTCTCCCTGGAGGACCCATGAGATTTTGCAGGGGAAATAATGGATCCCCGGTAAACACCCACACCCCCCACCACCACACACACACACACACACACACACAAACACACACACACTCACACACTCCCGCAGAGACACGCACACACGCACCTGCACACATCTCAGAAACCACTTCTGAAGAACCACTCAACACCTTAAGGCAATGATGCGTTTCCAGGCAGACCCTCAAAACGATGGATCAGGGCTTTTATCCAGAGCCGACTGGGATGTATGGAGAGAAGAAAAAGGTACAACGTAAAAGCTGAGAGGAACCCTTTATTCGGGGACCTTACTGAGGACTACAGACACGGCGACAGCCACTCGCAAAGCGCTGTGGAAAGGTTCTGAAGAAGTAAAGGAGCAAGGAGCCAGGCTATTTAGGAGTTTTCGTTGAATAAAAGAGGAAAAAGTAGAAACATGTCGGGGAATATGAAAAGATTGCTGCTAATCACAAAGACAGAAAAATCAAACAATGAAATAAACAGAGCACCACCACCACCAGCACCACCACCACCACCAACAACAACAATAACAGAACCTCACCCAGACATCTGAAGTCAGAGATTTGAGCGCTTTTCCAAGTATGGGAAGATACAAGAGTCTTGGTCCATTGAAATCCTTCCTAGATGTGCATCTGAACTTTCCAGGGCTAGTATCCTGCTCTTCTCCATCCTAAATGGCCCTCGGGGGCCACCCTTGGGGGCAGCTGCAGTGTCTGAGGGCTGATGGCATGGCAACAACATTTGTTGACTGAAGAGGCTGGTGACATTTTGTGTCCGCAGATGCAAAGGAAAGCAGGCGGTCACCGTGGCGTGATTGTTTAAGAATGTCATGCCCATGCCACCCAGAGCCTGGCGCGAGACCAATGTGGAAGGTGATCGTGAGGCTCTTTACAGTTTCCTCAACGTTTCCTTTCTTGGCTCGCCTAAAGTCTTCCTAGGTGTGTAGACCGAGCAGGAGAGAGCTCCAAAGGAAAGCACATCCACGTCCCAGGGATTTCCCACACACTGAAGTATCTTAAGGACTCTAAGAATTGAGGAGTGGACTGGCTGTTTGGGACATTCTTGTAGGCCAAGCTGTCCCAGGAAGTAGGCCCACCTTTGAAATTGGTGAGAAAAAACAAACACACGGAAAACATCCCGCCACAACAAAAGTCACCACCTTCCTGGCAGGTAGGGGCTAAGGGGGATCTTTCCCAGCCATGAAACATCAGGGCACATCGGACACTGATTTGGGGAAAATGCAGGGAGGAAGGAGGGCGGGGATTGGCAGCAGCAAGTGGTGGAATCCCTACTCTCAGCATGGCTTCACACCTTTGCCTGTGTTCGCCAGGGCTTAATGTTACTGCAATCACTGGGGCTCGCCCACGCACACACCCCCCCGCCCCCCCGCACATGGTTACATTCAGGACAGCACGCCTGCGCACGCCCTCGCACTTGTACCCACTCTGCCCGTCTCCGTGGACCCCGACGTTTGCCCTACCTTCCTTGTTCCCTGTTCTTCCTCCTTGCCCTTTTCTGTTGGTATTTCCACGTCCCAGGAGGGCTCTACAGCATCGGCAAACAGGCCTCTCTCTGGACACGGTTCAGCCCCTTGCCTGAGTGGCTGAGACTTACCCTTGGCTGATGGCTCTCCCCTCAGGAAGCCCCAGGAGGCTTCGGCTGGTTCCATCTGCCCACTTGGGACACAGTGCCCTGGAGATGGCCTTCACGCTTCACCTCGATTATGGTTCTTTCTTTTGATGTCAGTTTGATGTCCACTTTCGGCTCCTGCCTTCCACTCACAGCCTTACTTTCAGTTCTTCCCTCTGGACCATAGGCAGGGTTGGGTGCGTGCCTGGGAAGCTGAACCCGGCCAATACATGGACTTTTCCTGTGGAAGGGAAAATGCCCCCCGTGGACTGGGAGAGTAAGGGGCATTCCCTCACAGCCATCCCTTAATTGCCATCGGCGATTACCTCCCCCCTCTCGTGTCCCTTACCTCCCCCTATTAACCTAGAGTTCCCAGGCTTCTACCTAACCTTTCCGTGCCCTGAGTACATCCCGGGGCTCTTTGGCCCTGTGCAGTGTACCCATGACATACGCAGGATGTCAGCAGGTGGCTCTGCCTCTCCTTTTGCTTTCTATATGCCGGGAGGCCTACTGCTGAATCGGAGCCCTTGATGGCACTCAGGAGGGACCCCACTCCCACCCTCCGCCACCCTGCCCAGGTCAAGGGCCTGCCTGGTGGCCTGTCCTTTGTTTTCCTGGCAGCTTGTGTCTCCCTGTCACTCCCTGTGCATGTTGCGAAAGATACACAGTGAATCGCCCCTGCACTGTATTCACGGCAACGCTGGAGGTTGTCGTGGCGATGGTGTTGGAGGTGGTGGTGATGGTGACGGTGGTGGTGCTGGTGGTCAGTTACTGCTTCCCTCTATTCCATTCGCTGTCTCTTCTGAGCTGGCCTAGTTTCCTCAGCGTCCTCCTCGCACGGCTGTTCTTTGGCTAAGGGGGAGGCCCAGGTGTAGGAGAAGGCTGTCGTGTGGTTCAGTTTGGACTCTTCCCCTTCCTCCTCGACGTCTTTTCCCTTCTCCAGTGCTGGAGGTCATTGTCATCCTCCGGGAAAACCCAGAAAACTAAACATCAACAAAACCAAAGACGATCCAGGAGTCACTTCGCAATGAAACAGCATGACGAACTCAAGGCTTGCAAAATTTTCTCTTGACTTTCCATTCCGTGCAGTTGTTCTCCTCATGGAAGCCCTTCAAGTCCAATCGTGAGCCAGTAGGCGCCTCCTCAACTTGCTCCCTGCTTGCCGTTGGTTCCCAATCCAATGGCGTGTTCGGAATAGAATAGATTTCAACCTATACTTACCAGCGGTCGCCTCCCTGTCCACAAGCCCAGGCAGGTTGGTGCTGGCCGCTGCTCACAAGACCAGGCACTCAAGCACCCACATCCAGATACCCTCGGCAACACATGCCCACGCACAGGCAAGCACCTTAGACAGGTGTGAGAGCACGGGCTCCTGTACACACACACACAGTGACACACACACACACACACCCTATCTCCTACCCCGCCACACACAGCACATCCTCACACAACCACAAACATCCTGACACACGCTGTCACCTGTGCTTTCCTATATACCCTCGCACCAGTCTCCACCCCCCCACCCCCATCCCCTGCCCGCAGCAAGTACTCTGAGAATGGCTGAAACACGCGTCCCGGAGGGGCTCTCAAAATGGGACACGCAGCCATTCTGTGTTCCACGAGATAGTCGTCTGTCAGCAGGTGGGCCCAAGCTGCCAGTGTAAACCTGAAGCCTCCCTTGTTTAGCCAGATAAATGGGGTCTCCAAGTGGGAGCAGACTCTGTGCCCATCCTCCAGACCATCACGGCCCTGTGTGGGGCTCTGTGACTGGCGATGTCTGTTGGCCTTGCAAGGTTCCTGTGTGAGGGCAAGGCCAGCCTGCCCAGAGTCAGTCCTTGGCATCCCATGTTGGGGGCGCCTCCAGGTTGGGCCAGCCACTTCTGGCTGCACTGTTGGGCCAGCCCAACGTGGTGGCCTCAAGCTGAATCTCCAGGCCTTGAAAGGGACGCAGGAGTCCTGCAACAATGTGACTTGCAAGCCAGCGTGGTTTTCGCCACCAGCATGTTGGCCCCCGCCTAGTCCAGGAGAAATCCTGTGATCTAGACCCTCAGTCAATGTCACCCAGCCAGGTCGCTTGGTGTAGCCTTTGCCTTTTGCTTCTCCCAAGAGCAGGAGTCCAGAAAAAGGGAGTTGGAGGAAAGGAAGTGGAAAGGACTGCAGGGTGTCCAGCCTCGTGGCCACTGGTCCTTTTGTCCTGTGCATTTGGTGGTCCACGTAGGTGCCGGTGGCTGGCTGCTTTCTTTCCTTTTCTCTCCTCCTTCATGGGACTGTGTGTGTTGGTTTGGTTTGGCTTTTGATTTTACCTAACAAGAGGAGGTAGTCGAAGGCCTGATGGGGTGGTGGGGGCGGGGTTAGGCGCTTAGTTGCCATTGATGGAGCCATACTGCCACCAAGCGGAGATGGTTTCGGTCAAAGCCAGTTACCAGGTCTCAAGGGATGGAGACAGCCACAGGGCTGGAAGCAACTGGCTCAGTGGGGACGGCGCGGGGTGGGGCTGTGGTGGGTGTGTTGTCCTGAGGGTGCACATGGGCAATGGGCTCTGGGCCGTGCCTTCATGTGTGCTCTCCGCGGGAGACTGGACCCTGCTTCTGCAGCTGGACAAGGCCCTCAGTAACCCCAGGGGCAGCAGGAGATGGCCGCCCCTGGGAGTGTCCGGTACAAATGGCCCCGGCCCCAGAACCTCTAAGACCCTCAGCTCCCGGTGAGCAAGGGGGTCACGTGACCCCAGTGCGGCCGCAGGCAGGGCACACCGGCACTCCCCAGCAGGGACACCGAAGGAAAAGTTGCAGAATTCCTCTGGGCCCACCCGCAAAATGGCTGACGCGAGAAGCTCTGCTCCCTGGGCTGGACAGTCTGGGAGCTGCCTGCTGTGTCCGGGGCTCCCAGAGCTCCTGCTTTTCCCCCACAGGGTCGCACTGGCAGGCACGGCGCCCACTGAGGCCTCTGAAACCCCGTGGAGTAGACCTCCTGCGCCTTGGGCAGAACGCATCCGGCCCAGCACAGGCTCGCTCTTCCCTGCGCAGGGAAGAAGACACAGCTCGGCTGCCTGGGCTTTTCACATAACGCATTCCGCTGGGTGGCACTGTGGCTCCAGAAATGGCAGTCACCCCTTTCCCTGCCCCCACCGAGCCTTCCTCGCCTGCCTTTAGCTTCCAAACAGTGGATGTTGTGCAGTGGTGGCTGGGAAACAATCAGATCGCCTTCCTCCTCCTCCTCCTCCTCCTCGTCCTCTTCCTCCTCCGCCTCCTCCTAATTCTCACCATCATCATCATCATTATCATCATCATTAACAGCAGCAGCAGCAGCAGCAGTAGCAGCAGCAGCAGCAGCAGCCACTGAGACACCAATATCCCATTACCCTCATCCCCATCCATGGCCCAGCTCACAGACCACGCATCTTACCTTCAGCTGAGCTCTTCACCAACTTGGCCACTTTCCACCAAACCCGAAGTGTAGCTAGGCAGTTCTTGATTCCCTTGATGCCCTGGTTCACAGTGCTCGCCGCTGCCGATGACCGTGCAGAGATCCCACCAGCGAGCTTGCAGTTTCTCCTTTGTATCTTCTGACTCCTCCTGGCCTGTGGCTTGTCTGCACTGCATCTTTTCCTAGGGAGTAACCTCTGTTTTGCTCAAGTTGAGTGCTTCACTGGGACAAAGATCCGGTGGGTCAGTGGCAGGCAGATTCCGGGGAGGTCCTGAAGGTTGTGAACCCTTCTTTACTTGAATCACAAAGGTCCGGAAGAGACCACCACGCTGCATCCCTGCGTGGAAGCCCCGAGCATCCTTTGTGCGCAGGGCTTGGACCTTTGGGGATGGCATGGGTCGCACCGGTGGGTCTACTTGGGGAAGGCCACTTGGCCTCGCCTACATTTGTCCACAAGTTCGCTACCACCGGGGTCTTTCTTCCCGCAGGCCTCGCTAGCCAGGCTGTCAGGCTTCAGATCTGCACCAGAAGCCCGTCCACATGTCATGCTCAATTTTTTCCAGGTGTCCCCGTGAATTTTTATCCTTGGGGAGCGGGTGGAGTTCAGGGAGCAGGGGGAGGGGAAGTGGGGCTTGGGGTTTGGAGGGTCATGTGGAAGAAGGGAGCTTTTGGGCTTGGTTTGCCATGGAGATCTCTCTGCTTCTCAACCTAACCCCTGACACTAGCCTAGTGTTCTCCCTGGAGGACCCATGAGATTTTGCAGGGGAAATAATGGATCCCCGGTAAACACACACACAAACACACACAGACACAGACACAAACTCACACACACTCTCACACTGCCTCACGGACACGCACACACGCACATGCACACATCTCAGAAACCACTTCTGAAGAACCACTCAACACCTTAAGGCAATGATGCGTTTCCAGGCAGACCCTCAAAACGAGGGATCAGGGCCTTTATCCAGAGCCGACTGGGAGGTGTGGAGAGAAGAAAAAGATACAATGTAAAAGCTGAGAGGAACCTTTTATTCGGGGACCATACTGAGGACTACAGACACGGCGACAGCCACTCACAAAGCGCTGTGGAAAGGTTCTGAAGAAGTAAGGGAGGAAGGAGCCAGGCTATTTAGGAGTTTTCATTGAATAAAAGAGGAAAAAATAGAAATATGTTGGGGAATATCAAAAGATTGCTGATAATCACAGAGACAAAAAACGTAAACAATGAAACAAACAGAGCACCACCAACACCAGCACCGTCACCACCACCACCACCACCAACAACAGAACCTCACCCAGACATCTGAAGTCAGAGATTTGAGCGCTTTTCCAAGTATGGGAAGATACAAGAGTCTTGGTCCATTGAAATCCTTCCTAGATGTGCATCTGAACTTTCCAGGGCTAGTATCCTGCTTTTCTCCATCCTAAATGGCCCTCCGGGGCCACACTTGGGGGCAGCTGCAGTGTCTGAGGGCTGATGGCATGGCAACAACATTTGTTGACTGAAGAGGCTGGTGACATTTTGTGTCCGCAGATGCAAAGGAAAGCAGGCGGTCACCGTGGCGTGATTGTTTAAGGATGTCATGCCCATGCCACCCAGAGCCTGGCGCGAGACCAATGTGGAAGGTGATCGTGAGGCTCTTTACAGTTTCCTCAACGTTTCCTTTCTTCGCTCGCCTAAAGTCTTCCTAGGTGTGTAGACCGAGCAGGAGGGAGCTCCAAAGTAAAGCACATCCACGTCCCAGGTACTTCCCACACACTGAAGTATCTTAAGGACTCTTAGAATTGAGGAGTGGACTGGCTGTTTGCGACATTCTTGTAGGCCAAGCTGTCTCAGGAAGTAGGCCCAACTTTGAAATTTTTGAGAAAAAACAAACGCACGGAATACATCCCGCCACTACAAAAGTCACCACCTTCCTGGCAGGTAGGGGCTAAGGGGGATCTTTCCCAGCCATGAAACATCAGGGCACATCGGACACTGATTTGGGGAAAATGCAGGGAGGAAGGAGGGCGGGGATTGGCAGCAGCAAGTGGTGGAATCCCTACTCTCAGCATCGCTTCACACCTTTGCCTGTGTTCGCCAGGGCTTAATGTTACTGTAATCACTCGGTCTCGCCGACGCACACATCCCCCCCCCCCCGCACATGGTTACATTCAGGACAGCACGCCTGCGCACGCCCTCGCACTTGTACGCACTCTGCCCGTCTCCGTGGACCCCGACGTTTGCCCTACCTTCCTTGTTCCCTGTTCTTCCTCCTTGCCCTTTTCTGTTGGTATTTCCACGTCCCAGGTGGGCTCTACAGCATCGGCAAACAGGCCTCTCTCTGGACACGGTTCAGCCCCTTGCCTGAGTGGCTGAGACTTACCCTTGGCTGATGGCTCTTCCCTCAG
>NC_082647.1:12173372-12193372 GCF_028023285.1 Balaenoptera ricei | reverse complement strand
ACACACACACGTCACAAGCTCCGCCCAGGGGCTCAGCCAGGATGGTGTTCTGCTTCGGTGTCTAAATTCCTGGGAGCCAGGTAAGTCGGGCTCTAGAGCTGGATTTCTGGCCGCCTGGATGGTAGTTTGTGCTAAAAACCCTCCAAGGTCCTTTTCAACTCAAACATCCTGTGATTCTGAAGAAACATGAGTCACGTGGGGTTCCACGTGTACACACGGTCACCTCGGCCTGCACAGGTCCGAAGGTCTGAATTGTGGCAGAGGCCTCGTGCACTTTTCCCTGCTACGTGACCTTAGTCCCTGATCCCCTCTTTTCATTCCAATTGCTAATTGTAGCTCCATCCCTTTGCCCCCCTTTCTTACAACCTCTCCATCCTCATCCTTGAGCCACTCACACCATGGGGGACGTTGTGTAGGAGCTGTTGACTATCTGCTTCCTTGGAGAGACCTGGGGAAGGCCTTGCAGCTAGTCCTGCCTCCCCAGATATGTACGTGCACATTATTTGACACATGTTTCCGTGGGGCATGTTTTATGTCAACTGAATCAGTATGTCTTAGCAATGTTTTAGAAGGGTCGTTTGTGTTTGCATATGTGTCTGTTTCCTAGCATTCTCATAATTGTCTGTAAATTTTAAAGTTCCTAGGCATTGGCCCTCCTAGACCCTTACTCTGTTGCACAAGGTGCCAGAAGGGCACAGATGGCCGTATGGATGTGAGCACCCTCCTCTCCCCCTGTCTATTTCTCTCCACCGCCGGTCAGTTCTCCCCCTCCCATCCCACCTCTGCAGGAAGATTGATCAGCCTTGAGAGCTCTCACTTGGTTTCCAACCTCCTCCCACCGCTCAATGATTCTGAACATCTTGTTTCCTAAATCACCCATCCAGGAGGTGACAGGGAAGGGGGTGGGTGCTGGTTTGGGGAGAAGCAGGTACTGGCTCTCCTGGTTTGTGAGAGGCTTGACGCGTTAGAGGGAGCCCCGCGGAGCTCTGACCCGACCCTAACTCTCTCTCGAGGTCTCTGCAGGCTGGGGTCAGGACTCGTAGTCCCAGTGTAGCCCCTCTGCAGACACGGCAGGGTGCAGAAGGGTGTCCAGAGCCTTCCCAGGGCAGAGCCTCTGGTCCTGCCGGCCAGGCTTCCTAGAGCCTCCTTTTTCCTCCCTCTCTTCCTGCTCAGACCCCAAGCCCTCTCTCTTCCACAGCCAGACCCCTCTGCTCTGCCGTCTCCCTCCATCTGCTTTTACCCACCTTACCTGATCAGAGGCACTCTGCTTGCAGACCCAGAAGTCAACCAGGAATGCAGCTGCTGAAGCGTGCACAGCTCCCAAAGGACTTTCCAAATATGCCCAAGGGAGCCTGGTTTCTGGAAGAGGCACAGAGGGAGCAACTGATACGTAATCAGAACAGCTGCGTTCCAGCTCCATTTTCGCCAGAAATCACGGTGGGACCTCGGCCCCATCACCTTTTAGTGTCCTGATCTGCAAAAATAAGGACTCTTAAGTTCTTAAGATTTCCTGTTCCTTTCAACACTCTCTGCTCCCCCAGGCGGCCCCCCTCAGCTTCCACACGCAGAGAGGATGGAGGTCCAAAGGGACCCTTTATCAGAAAGGGCTCTTATCTCTCAGGTGAGATCTGTCTGACTCTGAATCACAGGGGCAGATGCTCCACCGAGCAGAGAGGAGAGAGGGAAGGGAGGGAGAACACGGGCACACATGGCCTCTGATCATCCTCTAGCCTTATACGTTTCAGGATCCTGTGGTCCTGAGTGGGGAGAGGGCGAAGCTCCCCCACCATGGGGATTCCTAGGGCTCCGGACAGCCAGCCAGAGCTGGGGCTGGGGACCAGGTGTGCGGTCCTTCTGACCAGGCAAGTGTGGCTGGCTCTCCCCTCAACTCCACTCCGCTCTGGGCAGTGTCCCTGGACACTGGGCTCGGGGCGTGTGGGAAGGGAGTCTTGAGGCCACTAAGCCTCAGGGAAACAGCAATGGTTTCGTGTTCAAGAGACAGGATCTAGCCATTATCTCGAATCGGATCATTGCTATTAAAACTCCGAGCCCATGGGAGATTGGCATTGACGTATACACAGTACTATACATGAAACAGATAACTAATAAGAACCCACTGTATAGCACAGGGAACTCCACTCAATACTCTGTAATGACCTATATGGGAAAAGAATCTAAAAAAGAGTGGATATATGTATATATATATAACTGATTCACTTTGCTGTACAGCAGAAACTAACACAACAGTGTAAATCAGCTCTACTCCCAACAAAAATTCAAAACCAAGACAAAACAACAACAACAAAAAAAACCCCAAGCCCAAAGCAAAACCCTTTTCCAAAAGCAGGTGTGCAAACCGTGGCCTTTCCAGCAGCCCTGCAGTGGCAGCATTTTATTGGCAATCTCCCCCCCGGCTTGTCCCCACCTGCACTTTTTAGTCTCTTTCTCTCCCCCCGCAAACAACCTCAGTGAAACAGCAAACGGGGTAATGATAAGAATGCTCAGATTCTACTTATTTAGCCCAAGCACTCACCTGAACACTCCACCACCTCTGTCATAAAAACCAAGCGAAAATGCCAGGCCTGTTATACAAGCAGCGACAGTAGCTGCAGGTCGGGGAGGAATGGTGGGAGCAGGCAGGCACGCTGGGTCTGAGGGTCGGGGAGCAGGGGTGAAGGAGCAGGGTCAGAGCAGCGCAGGGGTGAAGGAGCAGGGTCAGGGCAGCGCAGGGGTGAAGGGGCAGGGTCAGAGCAGCGCAGGGGTGAAGGGGCAGGGTCAGAGCAGCGCAGGGGTGAAGGGGCAGGGTCAGAGCAGCGCAGGGGTGAAGGGGCAGGGTCAGAGCAGCGCAGGGGTGAAGGGGCAGGGTCAGAGCAGCGCAGGGGTGAAGGGGCAGGGTCAGAGCAGCGCAGGGGTGAAGGGGCAGGGTCAGAGCAGCACAGGGGTGGAGGGAGCGCGCTGGGGGCCGCTGCCTAAAGACCCCACCCAAGAGGCAGACCCGACCTGAGGGGGGCTCTTTGCCTCCTCTTCGCCCCCCTCGATGGAGAGGCGGCCGGCAGAGGGGGTGGGTCTCCCCTTGGACTGTGGGGCAGCGCCAGGCTGGGGCTCGAGGGGCCAGGCAGATACCTGAGGGGGGCGGGGTCGGTGGGAGGCTGAGAGGAGGGGGGAGAGGCCAGACCAGGGGGCCAGGAGGTGGCGTCCTGGCTGGGAACAACCGAGGGACAGAAGCCAAACGCTACGTTCTCCAGATAGATGGCTCCTGAGCAATTCTGGCCCTACGTAGGCAGGTCCCTGGTCAGCCACGGCAATGACAAGCACAAGGAAATAGAAAAAGCGACCTTAGCCCTTCTGCACCTTCCCTCACTCCCCTGCCCCACTGCCTAGGCTTCCGGGACCCTCTCGGGTGTAAGACCCCCGTGCACGTGGGGTGTGGCCGCGGGCTCTGCTTCAGCACAGGTGCGCTGGGACCTGTTGGGGGGCCCTGGCGGGGTATACAGTGAGCTCCTGATAAGATCGGCTCACAGGCCAGGAGGGGTCAGTCCAGCATCCACAGGCTCTGCCCTAGGGGCAGTTCTCAGGCCACTGGCTCCCCTCCCTGACCCCTCCCCCTTCTCCAGGACATGCTGACTCCCAACTCCAAGAGCTGACTTTGACGTGTCCCCAAGCTACAGAGAAGTCCAGAAACCGGTATGCAGTTGGGGCTAGGCCTAAAATCTTTGTGCACGGGCCAGAGTGCCGGAAACCTCCGAACCCTGGGCTGTCCACTGGAGTGTACGCTGGAGGTGCCAGTGTGTGATTCTGCGGCCAAGGTTGTGCCCACCATCGAAGGTGGCAGATGGATGTACTAAAATATTTACTGTCAGAGGTACATGAGTGCCTGTAATATCAAGCTAAGATGTCCCTGCAGTTCTTCTTGCTGCAGACTTGGTGCAGAGGGTAGCCCTCTACCCACTGGGTCTAGATTTGTCCATCTGTCCATACAGATGGGCAAGGGAACCATCGTGGGGCTAGGTCTCTCCAGGAGCCCAGAAGCCATGGCTTGTTGTCCTGCTCTGCCCTGGCGAGCTCTGTGACCTCACTCACAGAATCTCTCTGAGAATCAGCCTGCTTGCCTGTAAAATGCAGATAACAATCCTGCTGCAGGATTTCTTCTGTAGGGTTGTCGTTAGGATTAAAGAAGATAATGAACATTAAAAATTCTATATACCGAACAGTGTCGTATGAATGACTGAGAGTCATTTGCTTTATCACCTTTGCTTGGGCGGGAGTGTTTGAAATCGAACACATCCAGGAAATAACTTCCAGATGTCAGAGCTGTCTTGTCTCTGGGCCCTGAATCTCGTGGTGGAAGGAGCACAGGCCTTGGAGCCGGATACCTCTGGGTTCAAACTCTGCTAATTACTAGTTGAGTGATCTTGTACAGTTAAGGTCCCCCCCCTCTGAGCCTCAGTTTCCCATCTACGAAATGAGCAGTCATACACACTTGACCTTTGGCAAGGAACTCACCCTCTCTGGGCTTTAGTAACTGTCTGTAAAAGAATAACACCAGCTAACGTGCAGGCCTATTACGGGACTCAGACGAGGCAGGTGTGGCAGGTGCCTGGCCCGTGGCAAATGCACAGTAATAGCCTCTGTTCCTATTCCCTCATTCTTCTCTTCTGCTGCTGTTTTTGTCCCTTGGAGCCCTTTAGGTGACCAGCTTACCCTCCTGTGGCCAAATCCCAGAGCCCAGCCAAACTCTGGCTGGTCCTGTTACCCCACACAGGGGGGTTTCTGTATCATTCATCCCATGGACCTCACCCCCTCTCCCTCCCAAGAGACTGTTTAAATTGGGACTTCCCTGGTGGTCCAGTGGTTAAGACTCCACACTTCCACCACAGGGGGCATGGGCATTGGTCGGGGAACTAAGATCCCACATGCCACGTGGTGTGGCCAAATAAATAAATAAATTAAAATACTAAAAACAAAGAGAGAAAAGAGACTGTTTAAATCAAACTCCCTTGTTCCCTGATGAACTAAGTAGGGAGAAATTAGGGTCTATGGCGTTTCCCTGACGCCAGCTCTGTAACCATGTCAATCTTGCCCCAGTTCAGGAAAATGCCACACGTTAATAATCTGGTTTGTAAACTCGAGCTCATTCCTTGAAGCTCAACTCCAAGGTCATGTTCTCCCTTTTCTTCCCTCTGCACCCATCGTCATGCTACCACGTGAGTCCCAGCCCACCTTCCATTCTGCATGCCCTTCCTGCAAAAAACTGCACCGAATTAACACTGTCCCTTGACCTGGCTGTCTGCCGCTTCTTACTTGCAGAGCCTCAGAGGAAGAGGCTAAATCACACCGTGTTCTTCTCTCTCCCCGTCCAAGAACCTGGCACAGAGTATCCGTTGAACTGTGTTTTATGCAGAATGATCTGTACCAAGGAAATTGCAAGCTATTGGCTTGGCCAAAAAGTTCGTTCGGGTTCTTCCGTAACATCTTACAGGAAACCCAAACGAACTTTTTGGCCAACCCAATATTTGGTGGGTCCCTGTCCTTTCCGAGGCCCCAAAGGCTAAGGTAGGGCTCAGTGTGCAAGGGAGGGGCCCAGAGGTGACAGAGGAACAAGGGAAGGTGGCAGGGGACCACATGTATGTGGGTGGTGTACATCAATCCCCAGCCACACACAGAGAGAATGGCTTCTGCCCCTGAAAGGGTAACGGGCCTACGGAAGGGGGGCAGGGAGCAGCGGCTGGGATGAGGGGAGGGTGCCGCCTGCGCGCAGCAGAGACCCCTGTGCCTGCAGCCACTCTCTCCATCCCACCTGCTGGTCCTGAGCCCCCACTCCTGGCTGGCCTGGGACTCTGGGGTGGGGTGGGGAGTGATCACTGACGGAAGCCTGAAGCCATGGGGCCTGGGAGCCGTCCCCTTCTTGCCTACCAGGTTACCCGCAGAGGGAGAGAGGAGATGAAAAGCGGAGGCTTCCGGAAAAAACAGGAACGACTGGCAGCTGTTTCCTCTAGACCTGTGAGGCTGGGGCGAGCTGGGGCCTGAGAATCCCTGGCAGAAGAGACTAGCCAGACATGTGGGGTAACATGCTCTGACTCAGGGGCAGGAGACAGTCTCCAAGGCCTGGGTCAGAGGTCAGCGACCTCCATGGAGCCAGACGCTGATCTATCTGTCTGTCTCCCTTACCTTCTTATCTCTGAATCTGAAGGCCTGGCCCGGAGAGAGATGAGTGGCGAAGGCCTGAAAGAGGACAAGTAGGAGAAGGCAAAGGTACTGCAATCACAACTCCTTCCATCACTGAAATGCTAGCAGCTCACGTGCTTTCCTGTGGGTGCTGCTGTTTGATGATCACAATCACAGCAGGTAGACAGGTCAGAAGTCATCAGCTAATCCCATCGCAGAGCAGGAACCAGACACTGGGTTTTGACCTGTACCCATCACCCCCGAAGGGCCCTGGCTGTCCAGTGGGGCTGCTCCTGGGGATGAGGAAGTTGGCAGAGGGCAGCGGAGTGGCCCTCAGGTTAGCCCAGCACCCAAGGCAGCCCCTGGCCAATGAATTCGGAGGTGGTGGCAGCGGGGAGGGTGGCAGCGATGGTGTCTGCTGGAAACTTGTGCCAGCCCCCCTCAGTCGACTCCACAGCTTGATCGGGAAGGAGTCCGGCAAGCAACCAGCGGAAGGAAGCAAAGCAAACCACTGGCACCTGTGCTCACACAGCAGACCCCTCCCACAGATGCCTGCCACCGCACAGGTGAGTGGGGACCCCCTGTTTGCAGCCTGGTCTGGCAGAGTCCCCGCTCCGGCCCCGTGGCTATAACTGCCACCTCCTCAATGCCACGGACGACAAAGAAGCAATGCAGGTGATGGGAAACAGGCGTGTCCAGTCCCACCCAAGGGGCTCCTGCCTGGCCGCCCTCCCAGGGCAGAGAGAGGGGCCCTTTGATCCAACCTCCCTGTCGGTGTGACACCACTCTGTGTGTCAAAGTAGTTTCTTTCCTGGCATATTTCTTATTTTTTTCTCATTAGCCTTAAGAAACAGGAGGGTCCAACCCAGAGAAGTCAATGATCCTGGCTCCTACATCAAAGTCAAGGCACTTTCTCCATTTTCATCGAGCGATCTCGGCTGCTGGAGGGGCCTTGCCAGCCCCCATGTGCCGCCCCGTCTGTGCTCACGGGGCCCACAGAGGCTCCCGGCCTCCACTCAGCCTCTCTCCCTCCCTCAGCTGCAGCGCCCCAGACCTCAGCTGGCCTTTCTCCAGCCAGCACCAGGGGGGACACTGGCCCTGCCCTTCCTTCCCTTGGCTGCAGGCAGAGCTTTTCTCCAGGGGCTGTACCACCACTGTCACCAGAACTCAGAACCTTGTCAATCAAACACTTTGCAAATAGCTGGGAGGCGACACATTTTTAAAGTCCAGAGATACCTGTAAGGACACAACCTCTCATGAGCTCCTTGCCCCTGGTTGGTGAGGTGCACGGGAACCAGAATGTTCTGCTTCTCTATTCTGAAGAAACCAGGGAAGGGGGAGACAGGGGAGAATGGTAAGCGTTGGGGGTACCTGAAGACTTCCAGGCGCAGGAACCGCAGTATTTCTGTTACTCCATTTGCGTGTCCCAGTCTCGGCAGCCCCATCGATGAGCCTGGCAGCTGCCCTGTAGTCACTGGGACAAAAACATCTATCAGCTTCTTTAACACTTCAGCACCCAGTTCACTTACTGCATCTGTCGTGCTGCACAGCGATACCTGGGTGTCTTTTTTGCACTTCTCACCTGGGCTCCTGCGGGCAGATGTAGAATCTTGTAGGCTGCCTGGAGTGCTTCTTTCAGCAGGTACCACATGCCGCCCGGTTTCGTGAGCTTTGCCTCAGAGCTTTGCTGCTGGGATCCTTCCCTCTTTTTCTCCATCTTCATAATATTCCACAAGCTCTCCTTTCCCCCTACTCACTTTCTCTTTTTCTCTCTCTTTCTGTCTCTTGCACACACAGAAGTATATATAAGCTGAGAAAATTTCCCCACGATGACTGATGTTTGCATTGTTTTTGATCCTATGCAATGTGTTTCCACCCCTATTATGTCTGTAATTATTACAACCCTACACAAAGGCTGGTAATTTTTTTTTAACCACCTTTGACAAGTGGAAAAAAAATCTGAAATATGTCCAGTAGGAGAATAGAATAAAAACAGGTCAATCATTCATAGATTCAGTTAATGAATATTTATTACCCACTACATTGTACCAGGAATCATGCCAAGCACTGGGAACACAGAGATGAATAAGATGGGTATCACATTCTCCTTTGTGGAGCTTACAGTCTGTTAAGGAAAACAGACATTTAAACAAGTAAGTACAATAAAGTGCAGGGTGTATAATAAGAAGAAATTATAGGTGGCCTGGAAACAGAAGAGGCAGACTCCAACCTAGCCTATGGGTCAGGGCCCCCCACCCCCCAAAACACACACAAACACAATATACGATTGTTAAGCTGAGACTAATAGGATGAATAGAAGTTACAAAGATGGAAGGGAGAATGGTGCAGAGAGGTAGAAAGGTCCAGAAACTGTGAAGGCCAAAAGGAAGGAAAATAGAGGAGGAATGAATAATTCATCTTGGTGAAACAGAAGGCCAGGAGAGGTTGCCAGGTGTCAGCTCATGGAAGGGCTTCTAGAAGATCACAGGTTGAGGCAGGAGTTGCATCTTACAAAGATCATTGTGGCTCTAGTGTGACTGATAGATTGGAGAAAACCAAGACTGCATGCAGACAGCACAGGGAGGAACCCACTCCTGGAATTAAGGTGGGACATGATGGGGGCCCATTTTGGAAGAATAGCAATAGGGTCTGGAGAGGTAGAGACAAATGAAACAGTCTTCAAAGCATATTAAGTGAAAAAAGCAAGAAGTGTTTTTCTAATACGTTGCACTATATTATATGTGTTTTTAGAGGAATATATACATAGGTATGCTCAGATATGCATAGAGTATTTTTGGAAGGATAGATAACAAACTTTTGTTTGTGAGAGTCCCTGGGGAGAATACATGAGGGGCTGGAACAGAGGTAGGAATGTTTTTTTCTCTGTATATCTTGTGTGCTCTTTGAATTTTGTACCATGTGGTGTATCATCTACTCAAAAGTTATTCTTTTTCAAGGGAGATGTTTTATAGAATCTACGAGACTTGAGATTAACTGCATATGAGAGTTGAGACAGGTGTGTAGAGGACGACACCTAAGATTTGAGCTTGGGCAATTTTGCCTACTTATTTGGTTGGAAACACTGGTGGAGGAGTGGGTTTGGTGAGGAAGAAAAGCTGTTCAGTTTGGGACGTGCTGAGTTCCAGATGTCTGTAAAATATCCAGGTAGAGCTGTCTAAATGATAGGCATCCAAGCTGTTCATGCCTGGAGCTCAGGAGACAGATCTAAAGTGAAGGTAAGGAGTCGGGAATCATGAATGTGTGTGTGTGTGTCAATACCGTCTACGGAGGCAGCTGGAACTTCCCAGGTTCCAGGTGAGGAAAACAGAGAGCCTCGTGGACCAAAATTATTTAAGGGATGGATAGAAGAGAAGCAGGCAAAGTAGGAGGCGTACGTGGCACTAGGCACGTGCTGAGAAGAGGTGAGTGGTCCACTAGCATCTGAACGCTACGGAGTTTGCGCAAGACTCTGATTGCTCAGTGGGGTTAGCTACAGGTAGATTACCTTGATGCGAGTGCTATCACTAGCATCAAGGAGAGACAAGGTCAGTTCACAATGGGGTGAGGACTCAGTGAGAGGTCAGCAGACAATAGGGTCTTCTCTTAAGAAGTTTGGCCCTGAAGAGGGAGTAAAAAGATAGGGCAGGAGCTGAAAAGAGAAATGGGAGTTGAGGGAGGGCGATTACAATGTCTTTGCAGGTGGGAAAGAGCAGAGCATGGTTAATTGCTGACTAGCATCGTTAGGGGAGAGAGACAGAGGCTGAAGACACAAGAGTGAGAGGAGTTACAGGACACAGTGATAGACAGAGCTGCCTGAAGAGACAGAAAGAAAACTGCATCTGGAACACAGATGGGAGTTTAGCTTTACACAGGAGAAGGAGAGTTTCCACTGTGAAAGAAGATTAGAGGAGTCATGCTGAGCACGCTTAGAAACCATACCACCTGTGTGTGTGTGTGTGTGTATATATGTGTGTGTGTGTGTGTGCGTGTGTGTGTGTGATCCCCCACTGTTCTGCACTCATTTGTGCCTTGCATGAGTATCTGGATGAACCTGTCTGTGGTGCTGCAAATCCCACTTACCTTTTTGCCATTCCAGACCACAGTCCTCTTAAGAGTTGTCATGGCATTATGGTCAGGGTGATGTCAGGGCTGGGATGAGAAGGGCTGGAGGCCAAAGCGAGGCTGTAATGGGTACCCTGGACACCTAGTTTCCAATTTCCTTCCTGGAAAGGGATGGCCCGGGCTCTATTATTGCTGTCTACCCCACAGCTCAGCACAGGGACAAAGGGAGATGGGGGTGGAGGATGGCTGTTGCAGGAAACATGGTTGGGAGCCTGTTACCTCCAGAGGCAAGGATGAACAGCTGCTAACAGACAACCAGAGACACAGGCCAGGGATGGTCTCATAAAACAAATGATGGGGCCATCCAAGCATAGAAAGGAATAATTTACCTCACATATTTAAAAACACACCAGGATGCAAATGAGATACAAACACTTCAGACTCCAAGTCTCAAAAAACAAGGATAAGACAACCCAAAAATAACAACCAAAAAAACCCCGAAACAATTCAAAAATGGGTAAAGGACTTGAATAGACATTTCTTCAAGACAGAAGATATGCAAATGGCCAATAGGCACATGAAAAGATGTTCAATGTTGTTAGTCGTCAGGGAAATGCAAATTAAAACCACAATGAGATACCACTTCCTAACCAAAAGGATGGCTATTATCAAAGAATCAGAAAGTAACGTGTTGGTGAAGATGTGGAGAAACCGGAACCCTGTGCCTTGCCTGAGGAAACATACAACAGTACAACTGCTGTGGGAAACAGTATGGCAGTTCCTCAAAAAAATTAAACGTAGACTTGCCATAAGATCTAGCCATCTGCTTCTAGTCATACACCCAAAGAAATCGAAAGCAGGAACTTGAACAGATAATTGTATACCAATGTTCATAGCAGCATTACAATAGCCAAAGGTGGAAGCAACCCAATCGTCCATCAGTGGATGAATGGATAAACACAATGTGGAATATACATACAATGAAATGTTATTTGACCTTTAAAAGGAATGAAATTCTGACTCATGCTACAGCATGGATGAATCTTGAAAACATTATGCTACATCAAATAAGCCAGGCACAGTAGGACTAATATTGGATGATTCCACTTATATGAGGTAACTAGAGTAGTTAAATTCATAGACAGAAAGTAGAATATTGGTTATCAGGGACCATGGGGAGGGGATAATGGGGTGTTAATGTTTAATGGGTACAAGAGTTTCAGTTTAAAAAATTCCCTAGATGAACAGTGGTGATGGTTGCCCAACAATGTGAATGTACTTAATGCCACTGAATGGTACACCTAAAAATGGTTAAAATAGTAAATTTTATGTTATGTATATCACAGTGCATTTTTTTTTAAATAAAGGAAGGATAAAGAACCTTTTTTCTTGCAGTTTTCTAGTTGGGGTTTGGTTGGTAGGTGGGGAGGGAGTCCTATAGGGTACAAGAAGAGGCGAGAGGCTACAACCTCAATGCCATGCCTGGCTCTTCCCACATGAAGCCCTGTGGAACCAGGGAGGATTCACAGCTTACAATCTAGTGCCTCATGGGGTAGAAAGGGAGATGACCCAGTTACTGGCCTAGCACCCCTACCTCGTGTCTTTAGTTGCCAAGTCTAACTTTGCTTGAAAAGATACCCTCTTTTCCCAAGATGTGGGACTTCCAAGAAGACAGAAGATATGTGGGGCCCTTTGCTCATCCCTAGATGCTGATGTGAAGGGCAAGGCATGGATGGTCTTTAAGAATTATTCTGTCCACCCTCCCAGGATTAATGCGCATGAAGGTCAGATGCTTGCATAGGCAGTGTCTCTCTCTCTGCCCCCCGCAGGCCTACCTGGAGTCGGGAGGAGAGTAACAGGGGTCCTAATCATATGTGATAGACACTTTCCTCTCCATCCCCCTCCCCAAGGTCCAGTCCAAGATTCAAGTGTCCCAGGGTGTTGCGACGAATGATCTCCCAGCCTCGGTGACTGCTGCTGCTTCGAGATGTGGTCCGGGACAGGGAGGGAGTCGGGAGGGCCAGGGAGGCTCTGGCTAGAATCCCACTTTCAACCACAGAGGGCTGTTTCTCAGAAAGATGCTCATGTTCTTCCTCCTTGTCTGAGCCCTTGAAAGCTTCCACATAGCGACGTACTCGCAAAGCATTCTGATCTTGGTTGGTCTCAACTCTGAGGAGGGGAAAGGGGAGAGGACTCAGCTGAGCTGGGGAGAGATGGGCCATGGGGAGAAGCAGAAGTGAGCGGGGCACAGGTGGGAAACAGGAGTGAGAGGAAAGGGGGAGGAAGTTAGCAGCGTTGAAGCCAGAAGACCCTCTAGGATCAAATGAAGGGAAGTAGAGGGAGATGGAGGACAACTAGGAGAGAGACCCAAAAGGCTGTGCATTCAGGACTTGGAGGGTAGTAGGGTTTGTGTGGGCGTGTGATGGTGGGGGGAATGTGGGTGAGTATGAAAGAGAAAACAGAGCCAATTAAAAGATAAGCGTGTCGTCAGGATGAGAAGATGCAATTCAGGAAATAAATGAGAGAGAAGAGCCAGGTCAGGAGATGAAGGCAGAGTACGAAGGAGCAGGTTAGCTTCAAGGCTAAACTAGAAGCTTCAAGAATGTACTAGAAGTGGGGGTCAGGTGGAAACAAGACTAGACCAAGTTGGGTGACCCATGCCCACATTCGAGCACGGACTCATATTCTCAGCCGTTCACATTACTGCCCTTATGTACTCATAGCCTGACATCAGCTCTCAGCATTCTTTGCACCCCATCACTTCAGCTCCACCCGCCTCCCCCATACAGGCTAACGCAGTCTCGCTTTACGGAGTGATGATATCTCCTTTGGGTCCAATTTGGGATCTCAAGAATGGAGGGGAGGGTCATAAATGTGGAACCAGTCAGCCTTGTTCCCATGGCCTCACACTGGTTGACAGTTCACATGTCTACATTGTCACTCACCGCAGGAACCAGCGGTCCCCCAGCCCGTACTTGTACCCACAGATGCCGGAGCGAGGCCACAGGGTGCGAGGCATCTTCCTCTCCAGCATCACCGTGGTGGCCACGACCTAGGAGGAGCCAAGAGATAGAGGAAGAACTCAGAGCCACGAGGTTCAGAGAACCCTGAGGCTACTGACAGAGGGAACCAAAAGGAACCTGTGGGATGAGGACGCCAGAGATCAGTGGAGGTGACAGCCACCTACCCATGCCCTAGCCTGTGGGAGGTGCCATGCTACTTGCCTTACTCATCACCTACCATAAAAGGAGAGGATATTTTATGAGTGCTTTGAATAAAACAGTGACCCCTGCATTACTATTCAGGTTCTTGGAAAATTAGTCACTCCAAACTAATCTCATTTCCTTTTTCATATGAAAGCCATAAACCAATTATCTTGATTTAAATAATGTGATTAAATAGGATCTCTATGATCTTGGGGATGAAATGATGCTGCTGATATTCAGGGAATTTGCAGCAAATTAAATAAATACCCATATGCTAAGAAGGAAAAGGGTGCGTGAATGACTCCAAACTTGGCAGGGAAAGTTCTAGTGGCATGTCACATGTTCTGTCCTTTACCCAGCCCTCATTAATTACCTAGATGAAACATAGAAGACAAGCTTATCAAATATGTCTGAGACACAAAACTGGGAGGGATATGTAATACACAAGATGACAAAGCAATATAAAAATGATCTCACCAGACTGGAATGCTGGTCAAAAACCACTAATATGAAATTTAAGTAAACCAAATGTAAGGTCCTACATTTATGTATAAGACTAAAGTATCATTCAAAAAGACACATGCACCCCAATGTTCATTGCAGCACTATTTACAAAAGCCAGGACATGGAAGCAACCTAAACGTCCATCAACAGAGGAATGGATAAAGAAGATGTGGTACATATATACAATGGAATATTACTCAGTCATAAAAAGGAACAAAATAATGCCATTTGCAGCAACATGGATGGACCTAGAGATTGTCATACTGAGTGAAGTAAGTCAGACACAGAAAGACAAAGATCATATGATATCGCTTATATGTGGAATCTAAAAAAAAGGGTACAAATGAACTTATTTACATAACAGAAGTAGAATCACAGATGTAGAAAACAAACTTGTGGGGATAAGGGGATAAGGCGGGGAGGGAGATTGGGATTGACATATACACACTACTATGTATAAAAATAGATAACTAATAAGAACCTGCCTTATAGCACAGGGAACTCTACTCAATGCTCTGTAATGGCCTATATGGGAAAAGAGTCTAAAAAGAAAAAGGACGGAGATATGTGTATGTATAGCTGGTTCACTTTGCTGTACATCTGAAGCTGACAACATTGTAAATCAACTATACTCCAATAAAAATTTAAAAAAAGAAAGACTAAAGTGTCTGTGTTAAGTACAGGAAAAACGGTAAAGGAGCTTAGCTAAGTCAGTCATGTAACAAAGATGCGGGGGTTCTAGTTGATCATAAGCCTAGTAAGAACCCATTGCATATTTTCTAAAAGACCTGATGCCATTTTAGGTGCTATTTATAGTATAGTGTCCAAAACAAGGAAAAGCATGACCCCTCTTCATGCTGCATTCCTCCAATCATATCAGGACCATTCTAGTTTTGAAAGGCCCAGGATATAGTAGGTCTGAACAGAGGGTCAGTCAAGATGGATTGGGCTCAGGAAGCTTGATTAATTGAAGGAACTAGGAATCCTTAAAATAGCTCAATTCTCCACTTTGTCTTCTTCCACCCCGTCTTTCTCGGTACTCCACGCTTCTCTTGGCCTTCTCTCTGTTTCTTAGCTGCGCCGAGCTCCCTCCAACTTCAGGATTTTCTTTTCTTTTTTTTTTTTTAAAGATATGACTTCTTTTTTTTTAATATAGAAATTTATTTTATTTATTTTTGGCCACGTTGGGTATTCGTTGCTGCACGTGGGCTTTCTCTAGTTGCGGCAAGTGGGGGCTACTCTTCATGGCGGTGCGCGGGCTTCTCATTGCAGTGGCTTCTCTTGTTGCGGAGCACGGGCTCTGGGCGTGCAGGCTCAGTAGTTGTGGCTTGCGGGCTCTAGAGCGCAGGCTCAGTAGTTGTGGCGCACGGGCTTAGTTGCTCCGCGGCATGTGGGATCTTCCCGGACCAGGGCTCGAACCCGTGTCCCGTGCATTGGCAGGAGGATTCCTAACCACTGTGCCACCAGGGAAGTCCCCAACCTCAGGATTTTCAATCATTCTATTCCCTTTCCCTGGACAGCGCTTTTTCTTTATCTTGAAAAGGACATTTATTGTTCTTCTTGTGCCATTGTTCAGCAACCCCCGCCACCTTCTTCTGGTAAGAGAACCCAGCTTTCATTTAGAGAATCACTCCTTCTCTACTCTGAGTCCATCAGTTAGAGTAGACTGGACTTCACACAGCCCTGGTTAATTAGTCTATTCTCCCCCAAACTCCACCACCACCACCACCTGCGCCTATGATCAAACTTGTTGCAATGAGATGGGTTCGGGGACAGAGGGAGATGCTCTTTTAAAAGCTACAGATCCACAGTATTGGGAGACACACAGAATACAATAAGAATGAGCCCTTGGAATTTGGAACACAGTGCACCTGCTCATTCCTTGTAAGTTTAGAGCTTCTCTAAGCTATCTCACCAACATGATGTGAGAGACTGACTTAAGAGAGGACAAAAGAGAGAAGAACAGAAACTGAAGTATAAAATGGAGATCCAGACTCTGGCCAGCCATGTCTGAAGCTGATTTAATTCCTTAAACTTTCCAGTTATGAGGCTCAACACACCCTCTTCCCACTGCCCATTTTTTTTTAAGTCTATTTGGTTTTCTGTCCCTGTAGCCAAAAGTCCCAATGGGTGCAAATCCTAACCTCCATTCCTTCCCCTCATTCTTCTTAATTGACCAACTATTACCCATGTTTAGGCGCTCATCTTAAATGTCACTCCATCAGGAAAGCATTTCCTAACTTTCCAGTCAAACTCCTCTGTTGCCTCTTGTTTTTAGCATCTTCACGTCTCTATGACACGTTTGCTATTCTAATTGTACAGCTTTCTGTGAAGTCATTCATTTAATGTTTGTCTTCCCAGCCAGACTGTAAGCTCCATGAGGGCACAGACTACATCATCATACCTGTGTCCCCAGGTCCTAGACATTTTCCAACACAAACCAGGCTCTAAATAATTATTGCTAATGAATGAAAAGTCTGAGGGGATAAATGATGACTGTCTTCAAATATCTGAATGGCGCTCCTATGGGAGAGTGTGTTCTGCATTATACAAGAAGAAAAACTTGGGCCAAAGAGTGGAATTACAGAAAGATAAGGTTTCAGCTCAATGCAATATGGACTTTTCTAATAACAAAAACTTTTGAAATATAAAAAAGCTCTCTCCTTCCAACCTCTACCCAGATCCACATGATAATAAGATCCTAATCAGCATTAAAGAGGATACTGAATGATCCTCTGACCAATAAATGAGTGTATGTTGGGTAGGAGCTCAACTAGAAGACCACTAAAGGCACTTCCAACTCTAAGATTTTATTAGCCTATGATGATATAAGGAAAAGATTATGGAGAAACAGTTATAGAAGCAAATAGAAAATAAGATCCAAATTAAAAACTAGAACATATAAGAACAAAACAGTTTCTAGTTCCCACTGGATTCAAGGTTGACTCCTGAATCTACCCTTCCCTGCGCTTTTGGGAGTTGATCCTAACCCTATCCTACCATCTTACACTCTTTTAGATAAAAAAAGACTTTAGGCTAAAAGTCCCCTCCATCTATCCAAAAGTACCTCTGTTGAAGTGACAGCCCCACAGGGTTGTTTTGTGACTCTCCTAAGAGTCATCTACCGTGGCATATTCCACTTTGATTTTTCTCTCCATCCCCTGCCCCTTAGTAAGACTAACACTAAGAACAATAGCCAGGATATGGAAGCAACCTAAATGTCCATCAACAGAGGAATGGATAAAGAAGATGTGGTACATATATACAATGGAATATTACTCAGGCATAAAAAAGAACAAAATAATGCCATTTGCAGCAACATGGATGGACCTAGAGATTGTCATACTGAGTGAAGGAAGTCAGACACAGAAAGACAAATATCATATGATATCACTTACATGTGGAATCTAAAAAAAGGGTACAAATGAACTTATCTACAAAACAGAAATAGAGTTACAGATGTAGAAAACAAACTTATGGTTACCAGGGGGTAAGGGGGGGGGGAGGGATAAATTGGAAGATTGGGATTGACATAAATACACTACTATATATAAAATAGATAACTAATAAGGACCTACTGTATAGCACAGGGAACTCTACTTGATACTCTGTAATGGCCTATATGGGAAAAGAATCTAAAAAAGAGTGGATATATGTATATGTATAACTGATTCAATTTGCTGTACACCTGAAGCTGATACAACATTGTAAATCAACTATACTCCAATACAAATTTTTTTTAATAAAAAAAAAAAAGACTAACACTAATGAACTCACCTGGGCCCTCCAGAGCTCGTCCTGTTCATGGGCCACCCGCCAGTGTGTGTCGCCCATCATGGCGATGAACAGGTTGAGCATAAGCAGTGTGGCGATGATGGCAAAGGCAAAGTAGACGATGCTGAACATGTAGGGCAAGTTCACATCATAGTTGGCAGGCCCATCGATGATGGTGAGGAAAAGCTCAAAGGTGCTGAACAGCGCCATGGGATAGTCATAGAATTGCCCCAGGTTGGATGGGTCCTCTGTCTGGAAAATGATAAAGAACGCTGCTCCGCCCACGAAGAGGGCATGGAGATCAGGAAATGGGGAGTTATCACAATAAGCATGGGCCTGGTCAGCATTCATTCTACCTCCAGTATATATCTCCATACATTTACACACAAGCACATATAGGCACACGGGCACATAAATGTAGAATTACACATATAAGTCACATTTTCCCTGTGGACCTGGCTAACCCTCAGATGTCCTATGACCAAGTTTATCATACCAGTAATACTCAGAATTTAGCAAATATCTATCGATCGATCGATCTATCAATATAGTATATGTCACCTAACTGGGTTTTACATTTTAGAACCAAATATTTAAAAGGCAAGTTGTTACAAGAACGCATGGAATCTCCAACAATTTTAAAGAACTGAGCACATGAAAGGGCTAATAGAAAAGCACCTTTAAAAAAAATCTCAGTATCCTCTAGATAACCATCCATCACTCTGAGATTTCCTGGGTGAGCTTGGACCATCATAAAAAAGTTTTCCCTGCTCAGTGTGTAGCCTACTTGATGGTACTGGGCATCCTAGAAACTTACTACAGCGTTAGAACCTCTAAAAGACCCATCTCTGTGTGGGGAATGGAAGTATAAATAAGGTGACCCCAAGAGCAGAACTTGGGTCTATGACAAAGTATGGCTTTGCAACAACAAAGAAGAGATGCTTTAGGAGATCTACAGAAAACGACTCTGTTATAGTTCCTCATTTTGCATAAGTGTAGCTGCAGGTGGAGTAGAGAGTGGGGAGGAAGGGTACATGAGGAATCCTCCAAACAGGCAGCCTATCAAAGTTTGACCCTCTCAGAGTTCAGATCTTGGTGTAGTTTTTCAGTCTACTGTTTCGTGGGAACCCCCATTAAGCAGGGGAACGCCTAGGACAGGAATGGCGTCCTTTGTACTAAAAGTCATTGTCTTTAGGGTTGTGGGTCTTCACATGTCATCAGGTGCATCCACCTGCCTTATGGAGGTTCAGCTGCCGACATGGAGGACTGGGTGAGACTTGCTGCCTTTTGTTCTTCCTTCCTCTTTCTGCCTTTCCCTAAGAACTGTCTTCCACTTGTTCGTTTGTGCTCTCCCTCCCTCTGCTCTGTCTGTTCTGTTCTGGATGTTTCCTCTCCTCCCCTCTCTGACACCCTTCCCCTGTGCCTTGGGCCGTGACTGGGTCCCCACTGGGCATTCTTCTTCCAGCCTCTCTTCACAGCTCTTCTGCTTTCCTTTCTCATTCTTCACAATCTCCAAACCCTTTTTCTGTACCTCCTTTTTCAAATTCCTTTCTTTTCTTTCAACTTTGACCACACATAGGGGAAAAAAGGGCACCTTATGTGTTATTGAATGCTTTTCGTTTCTTCTTCTGAAGTGTAAACATAGTAGAATTAAATACTGGACTTTTTGCCTATGGCACCTTTCACGACTGGCCAGATTTTCCTGTTTAATATTCTTCTCTCTCCAAAGCCCTTTTTCTATCTCTCCTTTAAAGATCTTGCAGGGCAGTTAGTCAACATGAATGTTATTGGCCCAGAAATTCAGAGCACATGAGTCTACTCTCTAGGCCACCCTGAGTGACCCAGATCCTAAGAATGCAAGTGTGTTTTTTGATTCACTTTCCACCAGGGGGAAAAAAGGCAAAGGGGATTGCAAAGGAGAAATAACTGAGAGCAAGAGTGAGAGAGAACTTTCTGGAGAACCGAATCCGATGATCTGATGGAAGAGACAGTGATGCGCTTACCTGAGGCAAATCCCACAATAACCACAGCCATCAGCCAGCAGAAACGCAGCAGGTCTCCGAAAATCATCTACAGAAAACAGAGAGGGGAGGGAGGGTGGAGGGAACCTTTCTCCACCTGCCTCTCTGCAGCTACAGCTGATAGATTGGAAGTCACCAGAGTTCCACCAGATCCACTCCGAGGAGCATTTTCCTTTCTGCTTCCACTCCCTCCCTCTGTCTGGGAAAGGTCCAATGTCTGAAGCCAGAGGAAACTCTGGGGAAAGCACTGACCTTCTGGATCATGATG
>NC_082647.1:12171804-12173172 GCF_028023285.1 Balaenoptera ricei | reverse complement strand
TGGGGAGACATTTTCCTCAGACACCAAAGAGAAGCAACAACTCAGGATGACCGAAACCTGCAATCCCCCAGAAAATCAATTGTCACCATCTCGCATCATTTTGATGTGAATAATTATAGGCACTGAATGCGTCCTTGGTATCACCGCAAATGCGTTCATTGTGGCTAGAAATACAGCAGAATGGATTCACAACAAGGCAGTTTCCACAAGTGGCAACATCCTGCTTTTCCTGAGTGTATCCAGAAGAGCGCTACAAAGCTTCATAATGCTAGAACTCACCTTCAGTTCAACATCCCCACAGTTTTATAATCAAGACATTCATTGTATATGATATGATTTTCCCTAATATATTTTTTACATAAATGAATTATAAAACACTTTCATTTCCTGGTCCCTGTTTCCCATCATGAATCTTCATCCCCATCATGTGGAATAATTGCACATCTAGATGAACCCAACCATTTAACACCCCACATTTACTTCTAAGCAGCCTGGTGTTGCTTGAGATCTCTCACAACTGGATGAAGTTATGTTCCTACAGATTCATGCTCTTCAGCCTCAAATGAGTAACATCACTGGGCATTTCTAGCCTGTATTTCCCTAAAGAAGTCATTCATTAACTACCCATGATGACTATCTCATATCTTTTCCTCAGCCCTAAACCTCCAGTCTATCATCTCTCTGCCTTATTTTCAACTGATGAAGTTGCCCTTACATTTTTTTTTTTTTTTTGATACAAGGAAGTCATCAGGAGGTCATTCCTTCACCTTCCCTTTAGCGAATCTATAAAACCACTAATTTTCTCCTACATTTCTAATATTTCAATAGAAAGAGCGCCCTTCTATCAACATAGATACAGAGAACAAATGGGTGGTTTTAAGAGGTGGGGCGGGGGGGGGGAGGGAAGAGAAAAATAGGTAAACTAGGTTTTTTTTTAAGTTCAAATAAAATTTAAAATTTTTAAATAAATACATCTAGGCAAAAGGAGATATTACAAACAGATCATAATCATGAATTTGAATGTGGTTACTCAAAATTCTAAGAGCTATTTTTCAATGTCCAATTTCAAACTATACATGTTGAACACATGTGTACATTTCTGGTCAATATATAATTAGTAGTGGGATTTCACAGTTACAGAATATGTATATCTTCAGCTTTTATATATGCTCCCAAACTGCTTTCCAATAAAGTTCACTGTATTTTCATACACAGTGAAATCCTACATAGTACTGGAACAAATTCAGATAAATCACAAAAATGAAATCTCATAAACACAGATATAAGACAGGATAGATAGTACGGTACAATTTTTAACAATATAAGCATTACAGAAACTGCTCTCTGCAATTTTAAGACAGGATATGT